>NW_025795526.1:0-6715 GCF_021613505.1 Equus quagga
TCAAAGAGGGTGTTTCACATATGATTGAAGTGTCCCTCCCACAATAGTCACAAGATTGCCCTGTCGGCACAGCGCTTGATGGACACAGCAGGCAGTGGGTCTGCTATCTTGGTGGGCGTAGCAGGAGGCAAGTCTATTGTCTCCAGCTGGGCAGTCACAGGTGAGCGCAGCAATCAGCTTCTAGCCTAAGGAAAGATACTTAATCCTTAAGGAGATGCCAACGTTGGGAGGGGGAGGGAAGTTGCATCTTTATCTCAAGGGCCTTTTGCTCTTGCCATAGGGAATCTCTAAAGCAGATATACAATGCATGCTCAGTGGCCTCGGTCAGGCCCTTTTGGAAAGACCAGGTCAGGCCGAATTAGGTTTACACCAAATGGCTTCCTCATATATTTCAATATATCCTATTACTTGCCATTTTTATTTGTCATTTTCCCCTTTTGATCTCTAATCTTTCGATAGAAAGCAATGATGATCAAAATATTGTCCCTCGGCGCCAGGGTGGTTGCTGCCTGCCCTGGGTCCATCATGTCCCTCGGTGCTAGGCTTTTATTTCATTTATTTGCCTAGTTGTCCACATTGGGGGAAATAGTGGACAAGCATAGAGTCATATATATTAACAGAGGAAGCATTTCATATGTCAAGTAATTTCCAATTAATTTTAGATTGTTGCGCAAGCATTGTATATGTGCTTTTCTATGACGCTTCACATTTACATTGTATATGATTATAGAACAAGTACAGTAACAATAATAACTCAGCATTTTTAAAAGGATTAGTCTGAAATGAATTCTTAGTCGTAGTCCCTATCAGAAAAGGAAATTTGTCCAGGGTTATAAGACAGATCAACCATCTCAAGCCATCGAGCAATCATTACTCTAGTTTGTATGATGCTCTTACAACACTGAGTAAAGAAAACAACAATTAGTTTGAATATTATGACCAGTACAAGGATTCCAATAAATAATAGAAATAGGAATTCCATTCTGGATCGAAAAAGGGAACTGATACTGAAAAGGGAACCAATCAAGCAAATCAAAGTGGGTGTAGGATCACTTAAGGCATCCACTTGCTTCCTCACGTGCTTTAGCAGAGATGACACATTGGAAGACTCATCAGGTATAAAAGCACAACATCCAGTCTGAATGACTGTGTATGTACCACCCTGGGATGCAGTAAGAATATCTAAAGCCATTCTGTTTTGAAGGACAGCCCTTCTCATTAAAGGCATTTCACTATTTAATAAGACTATTCCTGCTTGACTATCACTAAGGGCTTCTTGAGCAAATTTAGTCAGATCTTCCATATGTAATAATGACATCTTTTAGCTCCAAAGAAGGAGCAAATATAGCTGCAATATAGCCATACCAGTGGAACACTGAACAAGCCCATCCGGGCTTAAAGAGAGGGAGATTGGCAACAGGTTTTAACTCAGCCTGACTCCTTCCCTGCTTTTAAAGGAAACTCAGGGTGCAATGTTTTAGCCATCCAGGCAGTAGCTAAGGCCAAAGATTTGTTCCACATAACCATTAAGTTCCATTAGGAGTCACTCGATAAATTCCTGGCCTTCAAGACAAGTCTGTTCCAAATTAATCACTTTCTTTAAGTATAATAATATTCCAAACAAATTATAAAACAGGTATACAGTTTAAGCATAACAAATGTTTAAATGAGGAGATACCTGGTCCAGAGTCTTGGGACAGCTGTCTACAACAGATGTCATCTTCTTCTCCTCCTGGTTTGGTCCTTTTCGACAGGGCTGCAAACAGTCTTATTTGATGTCTCTTTCAATAAATAAATTCTTCAGGTTACAGTCCAAGATCCTTAAGATCTGGGAGCTCTGTGAAAGAATCAGCTACCAATCTTTCATTTTACTTTAAGTACCTCAATAAGACCGTGACAACAATGTAATATATCCCTTAAGGAAAGCTGGTTCATATATTTCTTCATCTAATTCCATAGGCTGTTTTATTATTATTTCAAGATGAGACAGCCGATGTTTACAAAAAGTATAGATCTAAGATTAAGGAGCACTAGCACAAGAGCTTTTGGCAGTGAGAGAGTAAATGCTTCTGAAAGCTTGCCAATTAAGTTCTAGTTGTGCCATTAGTTTTACCAGTCCTGAGGATCAAGGATGGTAAGCGCAGTGGAAATGCTGCAATAGTGGCCAAACATTACAAACAGATTTGAGTTCCCCAGTCACTGCGTAACTCGCGAGGAATTCCTCAAACAGGAATTATTCTCTCTAATAGTAATTTACCTACTGTTAAAGCCGTTGCTCTTCTGCAAGGAAAGGCCTCAAAACAATGTGAGAACATACAGATCATTACAAGATATGTTTATCCTTGAGATGGTGGCATTTGGACAAAGTCCAATTGTCATACCTCAAAGGAAGGGAAAGTGGCCTTGTGACCCATGGAGTGGGATTCTTATTGGGCCTGAACCACATCTGCAAGGGGGTGTCAAAAATTCCCCCTTTTGACTGCCATATCTGTTTCTCTTGTTCCGTGGCAATTTCTTGAGCCTGTAGAAGGAAATCTTTTACTGGGTTAGCAGAGTTAACAGAAAGTAGCAGGCATTCTTGAGGCTAGACAGGTAACATCCTCACTTATCATTTAAGTAAGACTCATTTGTAAACCAAATTAAATAATAGAATGCAGTCGTGGTCTTCTCTCCCTTGTGATGTTGGAAGCAAGGTAAGAAGGTTAATGGTTGGAGCAAATTATAAATTAGTTCCTGCGTCCAGGGGGCAGGCAGTCAAGAAGACTTCTAGATGTCAGAGTCAAAGCATCTTTTTGCAGCTTGAAAGGTCTCTGATGATGTCATCGGACATTCAGGTATCTTTGTGAGTGGCTTACAGCTTACACAGCAACAGACGGGAATCTCTCAAGTTTCTATCACGTCGTTCAACTTCAGTTTGCAAGGCTTCAGGAAAAAGAGCATGTTCAATTCTCAATGATTCCAAATGAAAATGAGGGAAAAATTGAAAACATTAGTTTGGAGGTTTGTAACCAGATATTTCAGTAGAAGAATTCAGGATCCAGTCCAGCTCACAGGTAGAAAAAGCCTCAAAGAGAATTAACAGAACTAGGATCTAATATCCACAGACGCGTATTATAATTTTTCACTGAAACAATTCTTCTCTCTAAAATCACCCTCATTTTTACCAAAGATAGTCAAGTTAAGACTAATTGGTTTGCCAAAATAAGTTTAGTTTCAAGAAACTTGGCCCAATTATTTACATAAGTGCAGCAAGAATAGCAATTGATCATATAGGCTCTTAAACCTGCTTTTGCTGGAATTTTTTATGAGGAATCTCAGATTGAACTTTAAAGACTTCTTGAGGCCAGAAAAGCCAAGCCAAGGATTTGTGCCATGAGGCCTTGCCTGCAATACCTTAGATTTGGGTGACTTTCTCTCCTTTCTTGAGATTCCCCAGAATATTTCGAGGTTCATTGCACCTGCCAGATAAGCAAGCTTCCTTACTTACCAGGTAAGATTGCTGGAATCTCTCTCTGTAAAGCAAGGTACCAGGCCCATATTTCCAAGTGGCTTTATTTCCAGAAAGTCAACCTTATTCCTCAAAGGCAGTATTGTCATATCTGAGTCTGTATCTTTCTCTCAAACATGACATTCCAGTCAAAGTTTTGGTAAGATAACAAATGTGTCCTGTTATAAGGAGAACAGATTCTTATTGAACTTATGCAAATAACTATATTGCCACGAAATAACCATACTCACTCACAAAGAGTTTCCAAATTCTGGAGGGATCAGGTAGGGAGAAAAAGATAAATGTTTCAGTTTTGCTCATAAAGGTATTATTTCACTAATTGCTATAAGACATGGTTAGCATAAGAGAAAAGATTTCCTTAAATCTGAGAAAACAAAACAACACATCAAAAACAATATTTCAAACAAAAGTCGTAAAAAAATTATAATCATCCTCAGTTCCTTCAGTCCTGTATAACAGGTTCTTGATCTTAATCTCTGTTAGCAGTTTTGTTTTTTTAACATTAAAACTCATTTGCTTAATTGGATTTACTTTAACCTTAGTCTACTTCACCAGGCATAAAACTCCTTTCAGAATTTCTCCTCCACAAACCTTCTACAACTTTCTTTTTGCCTTCAGAATTTGTCCCAAAGTCTTTCCTTTTTTCCTTTCTAGTACATTAGGACAAATTTATCTTTCTTAACCCATCAAACAAAATATTTCCATTCTTTATACCCTTTTTACTGAAAACATACATTTTAACTTTCCTTGAATACAGAGCTGTTTTCCTTATTAATTTCCAGTAGCTTTAATTATATATGTTAATTAGAACTTTTAACCATTAACAGACCCTAGTAAACACTAAAAGGTAAGCAATTACAAATTTTCTTTTATATCAGCATTCTAAACACTTCATAATTTCTAGGAACACATCACTTTACAGTAAAAGACCCAAAGATTTTTAGCATCTCTGCAATAAAAACCAAAAGCAGATAAACTGAGATGTTTAGCAACGTTTGTTCTATCCAATCCAAAAATTACCCAGATACTCAGATTTTTATCACTTAACTTAGCAGAACTCAAGATTGCTACCAAAAAGAATTTGGAAGCTGTTTTTTCCTCCTCCCCCCTTTTTTTTTTCTTCAGTCTTAGGAATTAGTGATGGGCGAGGTAGTAGTTCCTGGAGAGGGGAGATGGTAATCCTTTTCAAGATAAAGGAACTGGGTGGAATCTGAACTGCCTCTAGAGCAGTATTTCCAGTCTTGCAAGGATTTTCTAAGGACAGTTGCTCTTGATTTCCCAGAAACTGGGTTGTAACTCAAATTACATTCCAGGTTGATCTACCTGTCCAACTGCATCACAAAGGCACAGAGAAACCCCTCAAGTTTTCAGTTTTACAGAAGGTCCAGGTTCTGGTCAGGTCCAGCCTGAACTTAACCTTGACTCGGTGACAACAGAAGAGATGATGAGCAAAACAGACAAAGAAAAGAAGAGATGAGATCAGACCTCGCCCTCATGGCCTCTTCCAGAGGGTTATCAAGATAAGAGTCACACAACAGTTCCCATGCTGGGCACACAACCCCAGCAGGACAGTTCACAGAATAAATCACAGGTCTCCTACCCTTATAACTGACTCAGTAGGTGACTAAAATACTCAATGAGTCAACTGTCAAGAGAGGGCACCCCACTTAGGGTTGCTGGGGTGATCAGGCCCAGAAACCCAAAGTTGGGGCTCCCAGGGGTGGAGCCTTTGACTCTTTAAAGATTTCTTTGTTTCCCGGTTGCAAAGCTCAAAAGGAGACGAAAATGGCCATTGTAACTCTAAGAGAGATGAAGACATTTGGGTTAGTTCTATTTAGAAAAACCTTTTCTAAGCGCTTACTTTAAGTCAATGGAATAGAGCTCTTTAGAAAAGAAGAAGGAGATGAGCTCTGCGATTCCAAAGGCAGCTGCAGAGGAGATGGAAGTGATAAGCGGGCTGGGACGGTTTCTGACTTATCCTTTTTTTTCAATTCAGATACAGTCTCTGCCAATTTACGGTTAGTCTCCTGTAAAGAATTCACTTTATCATTATTACGTTTTGAAGCCTCTAAATGCCAATCATAATAAGCTTCCCATTCTTTTGCTTTAGTTTTAGAGCCGGCTCTTTCTACTTGTGCGCGCAAATACAATAGCTTTGAGATATCGAACGTTCCCCACTTTGGCCACTTAAGTCATTCTTAGTTAATCCTTCCCATTTTGTTAGATACTTGCAAGCATTGTTTCCATACAGGAAACCAGCTGGAGTTCCATTGGGAGGTTGTCCATCCGGGAGCTGGCCGGCTTTAAAAGCACGGTTTTCCCATTTTCTTTTTGCTTGTCTGTTTTTTTTTTTTATTTTAAATAAAGTCTGAACAATTTCTAAGGACAGTGTAGTGGGTCAGAAGTGTGCTGGTTGTGAGTGTTACTCCCTATAGAAAGGTCGTAAACACTCTCTTACGTGCCTCGGTTTTTCCTCCGGCAGTCTAAAACCACCGTGGGGCTCGGAGCGCGGGTGACCAACCCTTATGTGCGCGTCCCCGGACGAGCCTGTAATTAATTACCATGAATAAGAGTGGAGTTCCCTATGGGACTGCTGCATGTCTCGAGGAGTGATCCTCTGACACTCCCACTGAGGTCCTTAGTCACCTAAGGGCGCCTTTTGGTAAAGGCCGGGAGGAGCAAGTGTCCCTTTTCTTCGGAGCTGAACATGGTCAGTCTCTCATTTCTCTATCAGGCAGTTTGTTCAGACTTTATAAACACACTTCTTTCCAATTTAAAGCCAAATTAAAAGGACAACCAACCCAGCTCACTCCAAGCTCCTCTAAGCCCCTGTGGCTTAGGAATTCTCTCTAGGTTTTTCTCCACCTAGGAACTGTACTGGTACCCCTCAAAACCTCTAGTCTTAAGACCTTACCCAGCTCATATAAACTCTTGGACCGTCAACTTAAAGTAAGGAGGTCAGGGTTTCAGGAGAACTCACCAAGGTCACCTGAAGAATGCAGTGATCCAGGGGGCTCAATGGGCCCTTATTGGTACCAAATGCCGGTTCAGTGTAGATTCCAGGTGGCCTCCGGAGGGTTTCTCTGAAATCCTGCCGACTACGCCAAGAACTGTCGACAAAAATAATCCATGGCCAATCTATAAATGAAAATTTGGGTGAGTTTATTCTGAGCTTAAATTTTAGGATTATAACCCAGGAGAGTCTTT
>NW_025795527.1:0-4309 GCF_021613505.1 Equus quagga
TTAATAAATCAAATTCATTGTTGGTTATCACTGATGAAAATAAGAAGAACTTGTTTTCACATATTGAGGTATATGGAGAAGTCATTCTGGTTTAAATCTGATTTGGCCTAAAACTTGTGTTTCCCAGAGCAGCTTGACTTATAGTCCATCAAACATGCATTGTACATCCGCTTCAAACATTTTCCCAAAACAAAGAATGCACTCTCTGAAGATAGGGATGTAATGTCTCTCTCTCTAACACCAACACCAGTACTTCTTTGAAGATAAGCTTTTATTCCCAGAGAATGGTCAAGCTGACCTGCCGTGTATGTGCTAAACTGCGGCAAAACATCTCTTTGAGACTTTGGGGAGAAAAAAATTATATTCCTGTCATGTTTGATGTATGTTCTTTGTTCTGAAAGAGTATACAGCCAGGCTGTAAACTATGCTTCCCCAGAGAACCTTCCTCCTTGCGGAACACAGTGCTTCCCCTTAGCTCAATTAAATATCACTCTATCTTTCTTATGTATAGACTGTGTATTGATTATTTGCATTGACATCACTATTGTTAACATTAAGTAACATTTATATATATCAAGCACTCTGCATTTCCATGTAATCCTTAGAGCCATAAAATAATTGTTTTAATAATATACAAGGTTGTTATACTTCCACAAAATTAACACAGATGCCAAATTTCAGACAGGTAACTGTTTTTTTTTTTTTCTTTTTTTTTTTTAATTAATGTTATGATAGATTACAACCTTGTGAGATTTCAGTTGTACATTTTTGTTAGTCATGTTGTGGGTACACCACTTCCCCCTCCGTACCCTCCCCCCACCCCCCCTTTTCCCTGGTAACCACCGATCAGATCTCCTTCTCAATATACTAATTTCCACCTATGAGTGGAGTCATATAGAGTTCGTCTTTCTCTGACTGACTTATTTCGCTTAACATAATGCCCTCGAGGTCCATCCACATTGTTGTGAATGGGCCAATTTCGTCTTTTTTTTTGGCTGAGTAGTATTCCATTGTGTATATATACCACATCTTCTTTATCCAATCATCAGTTTCTGGGCATGTAGGCTGGTTCCACGTCTTGGCTATTGTAAATAATGCTGCGATGAACATAGGGGTGCAACGGACTCTTGAGATATCTGATATCAGGTTCTTAGGATAGATACCCAGTAATGGGATGGCTGGGTCATAGGGTATTTCTATTTTTAACTTTTTGAGAAATCTCCATACTGTTTTCCACAGTGGCTGTACCAGTTTGCATTCCCACCAACAGTGTATGAGGGTTCCTCTTTCTCCACAACCTCTCCAACATTTGTCGTTCTTGGTTTTGGATGTTTTTGCCAATCTAACGGGGGTAAGGTGATATCTTAGCGTAGTTTTGATTTGCATTTCCCTGATGATTAGCGATGATGAACATCTTTTCATGTGTCTATTGGCCATATTCATATCTTCTTTTGAGAAATGTCTGTTCATGTCCTCTGCCCATTTTTTGATCGGGTTGTTTGTTTTTTTGTTGTTAAGCAGTGTGAGTTCTTTGTATATTATGGAGATTAACCCTTTGTCGGATAAGTGGCTTGTAAATATTTTTTCCCAATTAGTGAGCTGTTTTTTTGTTTCAATCCTGTTTTCCCTTGCCTTGAAGAAGCTCTTTAGTCTGATGAAGTCCCATTTGTTTATTCTTTCTATTGTTTCCCTCAACTGAGGAGTTACAGTGTCCGAAAAGATTCTTTTGAAACTGATGTCAAAGAGTGTACTGCCTATATTCTCTTCCAAAAGACTTATTGTCTCAGGCCTAATCTTTAGGTCTTTGATCCATTTTGAGTTTATTTTGGTGTGTGGTGAAAAAGAATGGTCGATTTTCAATCTTTTGCATGTGGCTGTCCAGTTTTCCCAGCACCATTTGTTGAAGAGACTTTCTTTTCTCCATTGTAGGCCCTCTGCTCCTTTGTCGAAGATTAGCTGTCCATAGATGTGTGGTTTTATCTCTGGGCTTTCAATTCTGTTCCATTGATCTGTGGACCTGTTTTTGTACCAGTACCATGCTGTTTTGATCACTGTAGCTTTGTAGTATGTTTTGAAATCGGGGATTGTGATTCCGCCAGCTTTGTTTTTCTTGCTCAGGATTGCTTTAGCAATTCGCGGTCTTTTGTTCCCCCATATGAATTTTAGGATTGTTTGTTCAATTTCTGTGAAGAATGTTCTTGGGATTCTGATTGGGATAGCATTGAATCTGTATATTGCTTTAGGTAGTATGGACATTTTAACTATGTTTATTCTTCCAATCCATGTGCAAGGAATGTCTTTCCATCTCTTTATGTCATCGTCAATTTCTTTCAAGAAAGTCTTGTAGTTTTCATTGTATAGATCCTTCACTTCCTTGGTTAAGTTTATCCCAAGGTATTTAGACAGGTAACTGTTTTGAGAACTCCTGGCTCACAATGAACTAAAAATACACCAATAGCCACTGAGAAACTGCTAAAGTCTTTCTTATCGATGATAATTTTTATTCATTCAAGAAATATCTACTTGGGCCAGCCCCAGTAGCCTAGTGGTTAAGTTCAGCACGCTTCACTTCAGTTCCTGGGTGCTGACCTACACCACTCTGTTAGCTGCCATGCTGTGTTGGCAGCCCACATACTAAAAAATAGAAGAAGACTGGCATGGACGTTAGCTCAGGGTGAACCTTCCTCAGCAAAAAATAAAAAACAAGCAAAAAACAAAAATATTTTACTCAATACTTTTTCTGTGTAAGTCACAAGCCACATAAAATATTATGGAAAATAGCAGGAACAAGCCTGTAGTATAATATGAAACATACAAATAACAGAAGTACACATAATAGAAGGAAGAAATCACTATACATAAAATATCCTACAGGAATTATTAGTACAAAAGGTAACTTCTGGCAGAGGGAAAAAACATCTAGGGCAGGGGTAATGTTTAAACCAGGTAGAAGCATTGAATTTAGGATGAGAGGACTTGGGTAACAATACCAAACTCACCAATTTATTCATTCAACTTAGATTTATTGAGCAGTAACTTTGTATCAACCATTGGGATAAAAAGCTAAGCCTTGTCCCTTAAGTAGTTTGGTCTATATAGAGAAAAACACAAAACACCCTAAGTGTATTTAAATTCTTTAAAGGGGGCTAGAGAACAGAGGGTAAAAAAAACCCAGAAGCTTCCTGGGGAAGCTAATTTCTAAGCTGAGTCTAGAAGAATAATCATTCCTAACATTTAATTATAAGATGGTCAAATTGTGCCACTAAAAGACTGACTTACTCTAAGAGGATTATCTATTTATCTTACCTGAAAACTATAAAAAAAAGATCACCCTATCTATATGAAAAATTAAACCTTTTCCTATGCTCTACTGCAGAAGAGAGGTTAAGTGGGCTGGCTCTGGAAGCAGATTTTGCTTGGGTTTGAACCAGAGCCCCTTTACTTATAGGGAGATTTGAGCTTCAGTTTCCTCAGCTGCCAAATGAAGATAACAAGAGTTCCTACCTTATGAACTAAGTATGAGGATTAAATGAATTAATACACATAAAGGACTTAGAGCAGTACTTGGAACACAGTAAAAACTCAATCACTCTTAGCTATTATTATTACATTTTCCAGACCTTAATTAAACTCCTATTATGTACCAAATATAGTATCCAGTGTGTGATATAAGAAAAATGAAGGGAAAACTGATCTCCAATTTTCAGTCTAAATATATTAAAAGTCTCCTAATGAAGATTTTTTTCCTGTAACATCAGGTGTTAAAAATAGAAAGGAAAATGGCCAATCTACAGCCAATCTAAAGCTTATCAGGTCCAGTTACAGGCCAGGGGAATCTAGTCTAGCTTTATCAGATATAAGCATGGCAGAAACTAGGATGAGGCAACTGAGATGCCTAGAGCACAAAATTGAAGAAGGCACTCACTCTCAAGGTCATACAAGCGCCTCACTCATGAGGCTACTACCCATTCATTTATCCAAGAAATTTTGGATGAATAAGGCCCATTTCTTGTCCTCAAGGAGACAGAAGTCTAGTAAAGAATGCAGACACACTAATAAATAACTACAATTTAGTTTGAGAGCTGCTATAATAAAGGCACGTACTAGATACAGAAGTGTCGCAGAAGATGAAGTGACTAAATTGACTTGGATAAGCCGGGGAGTAATTCAGAGAAGTGATTCAGCTGGAGCTTAAATAATATATCACAGTTCCCCGAGGAGGGCAAGGTGGGCAGGAAACAGCATTCTAGACAAAGGGAACTATACATTTCTAAATTTCATTGAACAAACTAAGGTTGGTGGGTACAAC
>NW_025795528.1:0-4309 GCF_021613505.1 Equus quagga
GTTGTACCCACCAACCTTAGTTTGTTCAATGAAATTTAGAAATGTATAGTTCCCTTTGTCTAGAATGCTGTTTCCTGCCCACCTTGCCCTCCTCGGGGAACTGTGATATATTATTTAAGCTCCAGCTGAATCACTTCTCTGAATTACTCCCCGGCTTATCCAAGTCAATTTAGTCACTTCATCTTCTGCGACACTTCTGTATCTAGTACGTGCCTTTATTATAGCAGCTCTCAAACTAAATTGTAGTTATTTATTAGTGTGTCTGCATTCTTTACTAGACTTCTGTCTCCTTGAGGACAAGAAATGGGCCTTATTCATCCAAAATTTCTTGGATAAATGAATGGGTAGTAGCCTCATGAGTGAGGCGCTTGTATGACCTTGAGAGTGAGTGCCTTCTTCAATTTTGTGCTCTAGGCATCTCAGTTGCCTCATCCTAGTTTCTGCCATGCTTATATCTGATAAAGCTAGACTAGATTCCCCTGGCCTGTAACTGGACCTGATAAGCTTTAGATTGGCTGTAGATTGGCCATTTTCCTTTCTATTTTTAACACCTGATGTTACAGGAAAAAAATCTTCATTAGGAGACTTTTAATATATTTAGACTGAAAATTGGAGATCAGTTTTCCCTTCATTTTTCTTATATCACACACTGGATACTATATTTGGTACATAATAGGAGTTTAATTAAGGTCTGGAAAATGTAATAATAATAGCTAAGAGTGATTGAGTTTTTACTGTGTTCCAAGTACTGCTCTAAGTCCTTTATGTGTATTAATTCATTTAATCCTCATACTTAGTTCATAAGGTAGGAACTCTTGTTATCTTCATTTGGCAGCTGAGGAAACTGAAGCTCAAATCTCCCTATAAGTAAAGGGGCTCTGGTTCAAACCCAAGCAAAATCTGCTTCCAGAGCCAGCCCACTTAACCTCTCTTCTGCAGTAGAGCATAGGAAAAGGTTTAATTTTTCATATAGATAGGGTGATCTTTTTTTTATAGTTTTCAGGTAAGATAAATAGATAATCCTCTTAGAGTAAGTCAGTCTTTTAGTGGCACAATTTGACCATCTTATAATTAAATGTTAGGAATGATTATTCTTCTAGACTCAGCTTAGAAATTAGCTTCCCCAGGAAGCTTCTGGGTTTTTTTTACCCTCTGTTCTCTAGCCCCCTTTAAAGAATTTAAATACACTTAGGGTGTTTTGTGTTTTTCTCTATATAGACCAAACTACTTAAGGGACAAGGCTTAGCTTTTTATCCCAATGGTTGATACAAAGTTACTGCTCAATAAATCTAAGTTGAATGAATAAATTGGTGAGTTTGGTATTGTTACCCAAGTCCTCTCATCCTAAATTCAATGCTTCTACCTGGTTTAAACATTACCCCTGCCCTAGATGTTTTTTCCCTCTGCCAGAAGTTACCTTTTGTACTAATAATTCCTGTAGGATATTTTATGTATAGTGATTTCTTCCTTCTATTATGTGTACTTCTGTTATTTGTATGTTTCATATTATACTACAGGCTTGTTCCTGCTATTTTCCATAATATTTTATGTGGCTTGTGACTTACACAGAAAAAGTATTGAGTAAAATATTTTTGTTTTTTGCTTGTTTTTTATTTTTTGCTGAGGAAGGTTCACCCTGAGCTAACGTCCATGCCAGTCTTCTTCTATTTTTTAGTATGTGGGCTGCCAACACAGCATGGCAGCTAACAGAGTGGTGTAGGTCAGCACCCAGGAACTGAAGTGAAGCGTGCTGAACTTAACCACTAGGCTACTGGGGCTGGCCCAAGTAGATATTTCTTGAATGAATAAAAATTATCATCGATAAGAAAGACTTTAGCAGTTTCTCAGTGGCTATTGGTGTATTTTTAGTTCATTGTGAGCCAGGAGTTCTCAAAACAGTTACCTGTCTAAATACCTTGGGATAAACTTAACCAAGGAAGTGAAGGATCTATACAATGAAAACTACAAGACTTTCTTGAAAGAAATTGACGATGACATAAAGAGATGGAAAGACATTCCTTGCACATGGATTGGAAGAATAAACATAGTTAAAATGTCCATACTACCTAAAGCAATATACAGATTCAATGCTATCCCAATCAGAATCCCAAGAACATTCTTCACAGAAATTGAACAAACAATCCTAAAATTCATATGGGGGAACAAAAGACCGCGAATTGCTAAAGCAATCCTGAGCAAGAAAAACAAAGCTGGCGGAATCACAATCCCCGATTTCAAAACATACTACAAAGCTACAGTGATCAAAACAGCATGGTACTGGTACAAAAACAGGTCCACAGATCAATGGAACAGAATTGAAAGCCCAGAGATAAAACCACACATCTATGGACAGCTAATCTTCGACAAAGGAGCAGAGGGCCTACAATGGAGAAAAGAAAGTCTCTTCAACAAATGGTGCTGGGAAAACTGGACAGCCACATGCAAAAGATTGAAAATCGACCATTCTTTTTCACCACACACCAAAATAAACTCAAAATGGATCAAAGACCTAAAGATTAGGCCTGAGACAATAAGTCTTTTGGAAGAGAATATAGGCAGTACACTCTTTGACATCAGTTTCAAAAGAATCTTTTCGGACACTGTAACTCCTCAGTTGAGGGAAACAATAGAAAGAATAAACAAATGGGACTTCATCAGACTAAAGAGCTTCTTCAAGGCAAGGGAAAACAGGATTGAAACAAAAAAACAGCTCACTAATTGGGAAAAAATATTTACAAGCCACTTATCCGACAAAGGGTTAATCTCCATAATATACAAAGAACTCACACTGCTTAACAACAAAAAAACAAACAACCCGATCAAAAAATGGGCAGAGGACATGAACAGACATTTCTCAAAAGAAGATATGAATATGGCCAATAGACACATGAAAAGATGTTCATCATCGCTAATCATCAGGGAAATGCAAATCAAAACTACGCTAAGATATCACCTTACCCCCGTTAGATTGGCAAAAACATCCAAAACCAAGAACGACAAATGTTGGAGAGGTTGTGGAGAAAGAGGAACCCTCATACACTGTTGGTGGGAATGCAAACTGGTACAGCCACTGTGGAAAACAGTATGGAGATTTCTCAAAAAGTTAAAAATAGAAATACCCTATGACCCAGCCATCCCATTACTGGGTATCTATCCTAAGAACCTGATATCAGATATCTCAAGAGTCCGTTGCACCCCTATGTTCATCGCAGCATTATTTACAATAGCCAAGACGTGGAACCAGCCTACATGCCCAGAAACTGATGATTGGATAAAGAAGATGTGGTATATATACACAATGGAATACTACTCAGCCAAAAAAAAAGACGAAATTGGCCCATTCACAACAATGTGGATGGACCTCGAGGGCATTATGTTAAGCGAAATAAGTCAGTCAGAGAAAGACGAACTCTATATGACTCCACTCATAGGTGGAAATTAGTATATTGAGAAGGAGATCTGATCGGTGGTTACCAGGGAAAAGGGGGGGTGGGGGGAGGGTACGGAGGGGGAAGTGGTGTACCCACAACATGACTAACAAAAATGTACAACTGAAATCTCACAAGGTTGTAATCTATCATAACATTAATTAAAAAAAAAAAAGAAAAAAAAAAAAACAGTTACCTGTCTGAAATTTGGCATCTGTGTTAATTTTGTGGAAGTATAACAACCTTGTATATTATTAAAACAATTATTTTATGGCTCTAAGGATTACATGGAAATGCAGAGTGCTTGATATATATAAATGTTACTTAATGTTAACAATAGTGATGTCAATGCAAATAATCAATACACAGTCTATACATAAGAAAGATAGAGTGATATTTAATTGAGCTAAGGGGAAGCACTGTGTTCCGCAAGGAGGAAGGTTCTCTGGGGAAGCATAGTTTACAGCCTGGCTGTATACTCTTTCAGAACAAAGAACATACATCAAACATGACAGGAATATAATTTTTTTCTCCCCAAAGTCTCAAAGAGATGTTTTGCCGCAGTTTAGCACATACACGGCAGGTCAGCTTGACCATTCTCTGGGAATAAAAGCTTATCTTCAAAGAAGTACTGGTGTTGGTGTTAGAGAGAGAGACATTACATCCCTATCTTCAGAGAGTGCATTCTTTGTTTTGGGAAAATGTTTGAAGCGGATGTACAATGCATGTTTGATGGACTATAAGTCAAGCTGCTCTGGGAAACACAAGTTTTAGGCCAAATCAGATTTAAACCAGAATGACTTCTCCATATACCTCAATATGTGAAAACAAGTTCTTCTTATTTTCATCAGTGATAACCAACAATGAATTTGATTTATTAA
>NW_025795529.1:0-2714 GCF_021613505.1 Equus quagga
GAGTCTCAGCGAGTTCTGAGGACTTTGGGTGCTGAGTGCCTTTTACATAGTGAGTATAGACACTTTCATTTTCTGGGTTTTTCCAGTTTTTTGTCCTTTCCTTTCCCTTTCTATTTTTTTTTAACGAAGTCAATTAAAAATGTGTACTTGTTGACTTGCTGGAGCACTCCAAACCACACCGTATCTACACAGTATTGTAAGATAGTTTTCACACCTCCTCGATTGGTCTTCAGTGGAAAAGCCTTGAGAAAGTAGGAGAAGGAAGAAACATTCATACGATAATGGGTGGCTTTTCCATGCCATCAGGATATATAAAAGTGCTTTTAAAAGAGAAGATTTGGGTTTTCCTTAGTTTTTCATTATTTACACTTTTCCTCCTTCTTTAAAAAATTTCAGTTCTATATAGATCTTAAAGATATCTTAAACTCACTGAAGGCATTGGTTTGCAGATAAGATTTGTCAAAAATAAATAAGGTGCGCTTATGGTCTGCTGGGCACTCTGCTGGGTGCTGGTTTCCCTACAAGGTTCAAGTTTGCCTGTGTGTGATTCTCTCTGTTCTCTACCAAGTAGGACCTTCCCCACTGAAAAGTCAGCCTCGGTCATTGTGCAGTAATGCAGATCATCTCATCTCTTTGGGTATTGCATTGGCAAGTGCTATCCTACCACATACTCAGGGATAACGGGGCTGCAATGGTGTTCAAAGCTGATCATCACATGTCTTCATTGAATCGGTAACATACAGAGTATTTTAATAATATTAATGGCAGCAATCTTTAATTACGCACAGGCTGTCAGCAAAGTGTTTCACAAACATTATTTCATTTAATCTTCACAGCTTCCTGGTGAGATGATTACTATAATTATTTACATTTTGCAAATAAGGAAACTGAAAACTCAGAGAGGTTTCATAACTTGCTAAAATCTGTGATTTATTTCGGAAGTGGTATTTAGCGCTATACTGTTCCGCCTTCACGTTACTCCTCATTGACCTTAAGCATTCTCCTTTAGCTACACTCTGTACACCCGTAATTAAGTAACCCGTCTAATTATTTGTTTAACATCTAACTACCCTGACAGACTGTAAGCTCCCTGAGGACAGTAGCGCGGTATCCCAGTGTCCAGCAAGGTGCCTGTCACAGAGGAGGTACACAGAGGGCTCTCTGTCCCACAGCAAGTACACAAATGACTAGATGTCCCAATGAGGGAGTAGACATAAAACCTGGGGACCGTGTCAGAAAACGGGATTCGTCTTAAAACAAAGATAGCAAGAGTAAATTTTAAGTGGATACTTTAACCTCCTGGATAATTTATGAAACTATCTCAGGTGGGAACAGGAAGTTTCAAAGAAACAGTAGAACTCAACAAACACATCACGTGAAAGGCAGGACTGGAGCTTAGCAAGTGGAAAGGCAGCTATAGCCCCTTCAAGTGTGTTGTAATGTGTCTAGACTGCACGAATGCATTTTCGGCGACTAGGAACAATGGGAATTGGAGAGTAAGAACCTGCTGAGTGTTTCTCTAAGACAAGAAGAATGTTGTCGGAGGAGACAGCCAAGCTAGTGGCTAGGGCGGTGGACTGTGGGGCTAGGCCTGGGGTCATTTCACAGCTCCAGCTGGCACTTGCCATATGATCTTAGGCACCTCAGGTTTCTCCTCTGTTATATGGAAATGATGGTCGTAACTATTTCACTGCGTTGTTGTGTTGTGATGATGTAGCGTACCTATAACGATGCCTGACAAAATAGGCACTCACTATCTGTTAGCTGTTCCCACAATGGAGAAACGTAACCTGTCGAAGTATGGGAACTGGATGGAAGCTGCCCTGAGATGATCTGCTTCCCTTCCTTGAATTCTCAGCTCACTAATAAACACTTTTATTTCTAATCTCATCGCTTATGTGAACATGAGCATGTGTTCACATGACAGGGAGTGTCCTGTCCAAATGACTAACATTTACTAGCCTTCAGGGAATAGCTAACCTCTCACCGAAAAAGAAATCAATGAACAGATTCTCTGATTTAGCAAAGCTGAAAACTAGCCCTTCAGGTAACAGCCTGCCTTCAAGAGCCGGCTGCCCTCCTCTGCACCTGCCTGTGGCTACAACAATCCCACACAGGCTGGTTTGAATCCTGTCTCTCTGTAGAGCTCTTACTCCCTGACTTGGGTAGTTAAGTGACATTTTTTTGTTTCGATAAAGAAGATGTCGTTTCTTTTCTTTCATTTTCAGTGTTGACTTTCCAATTTCCTTTGTGCATTCCTTTTTCACACTGCTGACTTTTACTTTCTAGGAACGTTAAAAAAGAGAGGAAAGTTCTGAGTCTTGAAAATCATCAGGAACTATGTGGCCTCTTCTTTTCCCTTACATTTTCTCTTCCTGTTTTTGCAGCAAACCTCAAAGTGGAAATAGAAAAGATTGCAGGAGTATTAGGACAACTTTTACAAAGTGAAAAGAGAAATACAAAGGAAGAGGTAAGAATTTTAAAATTAGGCAATTTTAAACTTTGATAAAAATAGCAAAAAAAAAAAATGTGTTGCTTAACCATGACTTCGACAAAGCTAGGACAATGGCCTGGGCTGGGACAAACCGTCTGCCACGAAGCAGCAAAGACATGTTCCAAATACTTGAACATCTGGGCGGTGGTGGTGGTTGCACTTTACTCTATGTGAGGGCAGACATGGAGGTTTCACCATCTTGGTATAGCCTGATCTCAAC
>NW_025795530.1:0-2522 GCF_021613505.1 Equus quagga
GGCAGAAAGGCCTTGATAAAGTAGGAGAAGGAAGAAACATTCATACGATAATGGTGGCTTTTCCATGCCAGTAGGAAATATAAAAGTGCTTTTAAAAGAGAAGATTTGAGTTTTCCTTATTTTGTCGTGATTTACACTTCTTCTCCTTCTTTAAAAAATTTCAGCTATATATATATATATCTTAAAGACATCTTAAACTCACTGAGGACATTGTTTTGCAGATAAGATTTGTCAAAAATAAATAAGGTGCGCTTATGGTCTGCTGGGCACTCCGCTGGGTGCTGTTTTCCCTACAAGGTTCAAGTTTGCCTGTGTGTGATTCTCTCTGTTCTCTACCAAGTAGGACCTTCCCCACTGAAAAGTCGGCCTCGGTCATTGTGAAGTAATGCAGATCATCTCATCTCCTTGGGTATTGCATTGACAAGTGCTATCCTACCTCATACTCAGGGATAACGGGGCCACAATGGTGTTCAAAGCTGATCATCACATGTCTTCGTTGAATGGCTAATACACAGATTATTTTTAATGATATTAATGGCAGCAACCTTTAATTATGCACAGGCTGTCAGCAAAGTGTTTTACAAACATTATTTCATTTAATATTCACAGCTTCCCTGTGAGATAATTACTATAATTATCTACATTCTGCAAATAAGGAAACTGAAAACTCGGAGAGGTTTCATAACTTGCTAAAAGCTTCGATTTATTACGGAAGTGGTATTTAGTGCTATACTGTTCTGCCTTCATGTTACTCCTCATTAACCTTAAGTATTCTTCTTTAGCTACACTCTGTATACTCGTCATCAAGTAACCCATCTAATTATTTGTTTAACATCTAACTACCCTGATAGACTGTAAGATCCCTGAGGACAGTAGTGCCATATCCCAGTGTCCAGCAAGGTGCCTGTCACAGAGGAGGTACACAGAGGGCTCTCTGTCCCATAGCAAGTACAAAAATGACTATATGTTCCAATGAGGGAGTAAACATAAAACCCTTGGGACCATGTCAGAAAATGGGAGTCTTCTAAAAACAAAGATAGTAAGAGTAAGTTTTAAGTGGATACTTTAACCTCCTGGAAAATTTATGAAACTATCTCAGATGGGAATAGGAAGTTTCAAAGAAACAGTAGAACTCAACAAACACATCATGTGAAAGGCAGGACTGGAGCTTAGCAAGTGGAAAGGCAGCTATAGCCCCTTCAAATGTGTTGTAACGTGTCTAGAATGAGCAAATGGTGATTTTCGGCGACTAAGAACAATGGGAATTGGAGAGTAAGAACCTGCTGAGTGTTCCTCTAAGACAAGAAGAAGGTTGTCGGAGGAGACAGCCAAGCTATTGGCTAGGGCAGTGGACTGTGGGGCTAGGCCTGGGGTCATGTCACAGCTCCAGCTGGCACTTGCCATGTGATCTTAGGCACCTCAGGTTTCTCCTCTGTTATACGGAAATGATGATCGTAAATATTTCACTGCATTGTTGTGTTGTGATGATGTAGTGTACCTATAACGATGCCTGACAAAATAGGCACTCACTATCTGTCAGTTGTTCCCACAATGGAGAAAAGTAACCTGTCGAAGTTTGGGAACTGGATGGAAGCTCCCCTGAGATGATCTGCTTCCCTTCCTTGAATTCTCAGCTCACTAATAAACACTTTTATTTCTAATCTCATCGCTTATGTGAACATGAGCATGTGTCCACATGACAGGGAGTGTCCTGTCCAAATGACTAACATTTACTAGCCTTCAGGGAATAGCTAACCTCTCACCGAAAAAGAAATCAATGAACAGATTCTCTGATTTAGCAAGGCTGAAAACTAGCCCTTCAGGTAACAGCCTGCCTTCAAGAGCCGGCTGCCCTCCTCTGGACCTGCCTGCGGCTACAACAATCACACACAGGCTGGTTTGAAACCTGTCTCTCTGTAGAGCTCTTACTCCCTGACTTGAGTAGTTAAGTGACATTTTTTTGTTTCGATAAAGAAGATGTCGCTTCTTTTTCTTTCATTTTCAGTGTTGACTTTCCAATTTCCTTTGTGCATTCATTTTTCATACTGCTGACTTTTACTTTCTAGGAATGTTAAAAGAGAGAGGAAAGTTCTGACTCTTGAAAATCACACAGGAACTATGTTACCTCTTCTTTTCCCTTACATTTTCTCTTCCTGTTTTTGCAGCAAACCTGAAAGTGGAAATAGAAAAGATTGCAGGAGTATTAGGACAACTTTTATAAAGTGAAAATACAAGTACAAAAGAAGAGGTAAGAATTTTAAAATTAGGCAATTTTAAACTTAGATGAAAATAAAAAAAAATGGGTTGCTTAACTATGACTGCGAAAAAGGTAGGACAATGGCCTCGGCTGGGACAAACCGTATGCCACGAAGCAGCAAAGACATGTTCCAAATACTTGAACATCTGGGTGGTAGTGGTGCTTGCACTTTACATGAGGGCAGGAGTGGAGGTTTCACCATCTTGGTATAGCCCGAGCTCAACGTAATGATTGGCACAGAGTAAATACTTGGTGATGTTCTCAA
>NW_025795531.1:0-2697 GCF_021613505.1 Equus quagga
GCATGACAATGCAGTATCTACACAGTATTGTAAGATGGTTTTCACACCTCCTGGATTGGTCTTTGGCAGAAAAGCCTTAATAAAGTAGGAGAAGGAAGAAACACTCATACAATAATGGTGGCTTTTCCATGCCACTAGGAAATATAAAAGTACTTTTAAAAGAGAAGATTTGAGTTTCTCTTATTTTGTCGTGATTTACACTTTTTCTCCTTCTTTAAAAAATTTCCGTTATATATATATATCTTAAAGATATCTTAAACTCACTGACGACATTGTTTTGCAGATAAGATTTGTCAAAAATAAATAAGGTGCGCTTATGGTCTGCTGGGCACTCTGCTGGGTGCTGGTTTCCCTACAAGGTTCAAGTTTGCCTGTGTGTGATTCTCTCTGTTCTCTACCAAGTAGGACCTTCCCCACTGACAAGTCGGCCTCGGTCATTGTGCAGTAATGCAGATCATCTCATCTCCTTGGGTATTGCATTGACAAGTGCTGTCCTACCACATACTCAGGGATAATGGGCCGCAATGGTGTTCAAAGCTGATCATCACATGTCTTCATTTAATCAGTAATACACACATTATTTTTAATGATATTAATGGCAGCAACCTTTAATTATGCACAGGCTCTCAACAAAGTGTTTTACAAACATTATTTCATTTAATCTTCACAGCTTCCTGGTGAGATAATTACTATAATTATTTACATTTTGCAAATAAGGAAACTGAAAACTCAGAGAGGTTTCATAACTTGCTAAAATCTGTGATTTATTTCGGAAGTGGTATTTAGCGCTATACTGTTCCGCCTTCACGTTACTCCTCATTGACCTTAAGCATTCTCCTTTAGCTACACTCTGTATACTCGTAATTAAGTAACCCGTCTAATTATTTGTAATCATCTAACTACCTGACAGATTGTAAGCTCCCTGAGGACAGTAGCACGGTATCCCAGTGTCCAGCAAGGTGCCTGTCACAGAGGAGGTACACAGAGGGCTCTCTGTCCCATAGCAAGTACACAAATGACTAGATGTTCCAATGAGGGAGTAAACATAAAACCTGGGGACCGTGTCAGAAAACGGGGTTCGTCTTAAAACAAAGATAGCAAGAGTAAATTTTAAGTGGATAATTTAACCTCCTGGATAATTTTTGAAAATATCTCAGATGGAAATAGGAAGTTTCAGAGAAACAGTAGAGCTCAACAAACACATCATGTGAAAGGCAGGACTGGAACTTAGCAAGTGAAAAGGGAGGTGTAGCTTCTTCAAGTGTGTTGTCACGTGTCTAGAATGAGTGAATGGTGATTTTCAGTGACTAAGAACAATGGGAATTGGAGAGTAAGAACCTGCTGAGTGTTTATCTAGGAAAAGAAGAAGGTTGTCGGAGGAGACAGCCAAGCTAATTGCTGGGGCAGTGGACTGTGGGGCTAGGCCTGGGGTCATGTCACAGCTCCAGCTGGCACTTGCCATGTGATCTTAGGCACCTCAGGTTTCTCCTCTGTTATATGGAAATGATGATTGTATCTATTTCACTGTGTTGATGTGTTGATTGGATGATGTAGTGTACTATAACGATGCCTGACAAAATGGGCACTCACTATCTGTTAGCTGTTCCCACAATGGAGAAAAGTAACCTGTTGAAGCATGAGGAAGTTTCCCTGAGATGATCTGCTTCCTTTCCTTGAATTCTCAGCTCACTGATAAACATTGTTATTTCTAATCTCATCTCTTATGTGAACATGAGCATGTGTCCCCATGACAGGGAGTGTCCTGTCCAAATGACTAACATTTACTAGCCTTCAGGGAACAGCTGACCTCTCACCGACAAAGAAATCAAAGAACAGATTCTCTGATTGAGCAAAGCTGAAAACTAGCCCTTCAGGTAACAGCCTGCCTTCAAGAGCCGGCTGCCCTCCTCTGGACCTGCTTGCAGCTACAGCAATCACACACAGGCTGGTTTGAAACCTGTCACTCTGTCTAGAGCTCTTGCTCCGTGACTTGGGTAGTTCAGTGACATTTTTTGTTTCAATAAAGAAGATGTCACTTCTTTTCTTTTTCATTTTCAGGATTTACTTTCCAATTTCCTTTGTGCATTCCTTTTTCATACTGCTTACTTTTCCTTTCTAGGAATGTTAAAAGAGAGAAGAAAGTTCTGAGTCTTGAAAATCATACAGGAAATATGTTATCTCTTCTCTTCCTTTACATTTTCTCTTCCTTTTTTTGCAACAAACCTCAAGGTGGAAATGGAAAAGATTGCTGGAGCATTAGGACAACTTTTATAAAGTGAAAATACAAGTACACAGAAGTCGTAAGAATTTTAAAATTAGGCACTTTTAAATTTAGGTAAAAATAGCAAAAAAAAAAAATGTCTTGCTTGACCATGACTTTGACAGAGCTAGGACAATGGCCTGGTCTAGGACAAAGCATTGGCCACAAAGCAGCAAAGACACGTTCCAACTGCTTGAACATCTGGGTGGTAGTGGTGGTTGCACTTTACTCTTTATGAGGGCAGGAGTGGAAGTTTAATCATCTTGGTATAGCCCGAGCTCAAAGTAATGATTGGCACAGAGTAAACACTTGGTGATTTTCTCAATTATGTAGAGTACATAAAACCAAATTCGACAAAATAAATATTGTTCTGCAGAGAACAAGGTGAGATCTATGCCTGTAAAGATCAGGTATCTTTCACATCTGATCAACACTTC
>NW_025795532.1:0-2912 GCF_021613505.1 Equus quagga
TTTCTCTTCGAGAACCTGGAAAGTTGTCATTACTTTCGACTCTTTCTATATTCTTACAATTGAAGTGAAATTTATTCATTAAAAGCTTAGAAGTCCCAATTCAAGGAAATGCTTATCATCTCAGCAAAAACCAACTTTGAACTATTGATAGGGACATCTGGATCTTTCTCCCTGATGTTAAAAACTACTTTTAAGAAGGCTTTGTTAGGCTTCTTTTCTAAATCTTCTTGTTCCTCCCTTCCCTCTTGGAAGTGTTGATCAGATATGACAGATACCTGATCTTTACAGGCATAGATCTTACCTTATTCTCAGCGACAAAATATTTAGTCAAATTTGGTTTTATTTGCTCTGCTCAATGGAGAAAATTACTGAATATTTAGTACTTGCCAATCATTACGTTGAGTTCGGGCTATACCAAGATGGTTAACCTCCACTCCTGCCCTCACGAAGTGTAAAGTGCAACCACCACCACCGTCCAGGTGTTCGAGCAGCTGGAACGTGTCTTTGCTGCTTTGGACAGCCGCTTTGTCCCAGCCAAGGCCATTGTCCTAGCTCTGTCAAAATCATGGTCAAGCATTCCATTTTTTTCTTTGCTATTTTTGCCTAATTCTAAAATTCTTACCTCTTCTTTTGTATTTGCTGTTTTACTTTATAAAAGTTGTCCTAATGCTCCTGAAATATTTTCTATTTCCACCTTGAGGTTTGTTGCAAAAACAGGAAGAGAAAATGTAAGGGAAAAGAAGAGGTCACATAGTTCCTGTATGATTTTCAAGACTCAGAACTTTCCTCTCTCTTTTAACATTCCTAGAAAGTAAAAGTAAGCAGTTATGAAAAAGGAATGCACAAAGGAAATTGGAAAGTAAATGATGCTGAAAATGAAAAAGAAAAGAAGTGACATCTTCTTTATCTAAACAACAAAATGTCACTTAACTACCCAAGTCACGGAGCAAGAGCTCTAGACAGAGGGACAGGATTCAAACCAGCCTGTGTGTGATTGTTGTAGCCGCAGGCAGGTCCAGAGGAGGGCAGCCGGCTCTTGAAGGCAGGCTGTTACCTGAAGGGCTAGTTTTCAGCTTTGCTAAATCAGAGAATCTGTTCTGTGATTTCTTTGTCGGTGAGAGGTCAGCTATTCCCTGAAGGCTAGTAAATGTTAGTCATTTGACAGGATACTCCCTGTCATGGGGACACTTACTGATGTTCACATAAGAGGTGAAATTAGAAATAAAAGTGTTTATTAGTGAGCTGAGAATTCAAGGAAGGGAAGCAGATCATCTCAGGGCAGCTTCCATCCAGTTCCCTTGGTTGGATGAGTTAGTTTTCTCCATTGTGGGAACAGCTAACAGATGTTGGGTACCTATTTTGTCAGGCATTATTATAGGTACGCTACATCATCCAATCTTCACAACAGTCCAAAGAAATAGATATGGGGGCCGGCCAGTGGCCGAGTGGTTCAGTTAGCGCACTTCCCTTGGCAGCCCAGGGTTCACCGGTGGGGATCCTGGGCACAGACCCACACGCCACTCATCAAGCCTTGCTGTGGCGGCATCACAAATAGAAGAACCAGAAGGACTTGCAACTCGGCTCTACAACCACGTCCTGGGGCTTCGGGGAGAAAAAGAAACAAAGAAAGAGGAAGATTGGCAACAGATGTTAACTGAGGGCCAATCCTACTGACCAAAGAAAATATATATCGCACAGTACAGAGTTGGGCTCTAGAAAATGGGTAGCGCATACTTCAGAAAAAAAGTAGATATGATTATCATTTCTGTATAACAGAAGAGAAAACTGAGGTTCCCAAGGTCACACAGCCAGTGCTGGCTGCAGCTGTGACAGGAACCCAGGCCTAGCCCCACAGTCTGCTGCCCTCGCCACTAGATTGGGCTGTCTCCTTCAACAACATGTTTTTTGTCTTAGATAAACACTCAGGAAGTTCTTACTCTCTAATTCCCGTTGTTCTTAGTCACCAAAAATCACCAATCGCTCATTCTAGACACATTACAACACACAGGAAGAGGCTACAGCTCCCTCTTCACTTGCTAAGCTCCAGTCCTGCCTTTCACACAATGTGTTTGTTGAGCTCTACTGTTTCTCTGAAACTTCCTATTCCCATCTGAGATATTGTCAGAAATTATCCAGGAGGTGAAAGCATCCACTCAAAATTTGTTCTTACTATCCTTGTTTTTAGGAGACTCCCATGTTCCGACCCAGTCCCCAGATTTTACGTCTACTCCCGCACCGGAACATGTACTCATTTTGTACGTGCTATGGGCCAGAGAGCCCTGTGTACCTCCTCTGTAACAGGCACCTTCTTGGACACTTGGGATATGGCACTACTGTCCTCAGGGAGCTTACAGTCTGTCTGGGTAGTTAGATGTTAAACAAGTAATTAGATGGTTGACTTAACTACGAGCATACGGAGTGAATCACACGCAGGCAAACTTCAAACTTTTCAGGAAACCAACATCCAGCAATGTGCCCAGGAGACCAGAAGTGCACCGTAATTCATTTTTCACAAATCTTATCTGCGAGACAATATCTTCTGTGAGCTTAAGACCAACTCAGATGATATCTTTAAGGTACACATACAATTAAAATTTTTTAAAGAAGGAGGAAAAGTATAATTAAGGAAAAAATAAGAAAAATCGATATCTCTTTTATGAGCTACTTTACGTTTTCTGCTCACCTGCAAAAGCCACCATTTATTGTATGACTGTTTCCTCCTTCTCTGACTTTTCTAGGTTTTTCTCCTCAAGAACAATCTAGGAGGTGTGAAAACTGTGTTACAATACTGTGTAGATAATGCATTGGTGCACATGGTTTGGAGTTTCCTATCTAGGCGTTCATATCAATAAGTGCACATTTTTAATTGACTTCACAAAAAAAAGTAGAAAGAGAAAGGAAAGGACAACAAA
>NW_025795533.1:0-2912 GCF_021613505.1 Equus quagga
TTTGTTGTCCTTTCCTTTCTCTTTCTACTTTTTTTTGTGAAGTCAATTAAAAATGTGCACTTATTGATATGAACGCCTAGATAGGAAACTCCAAACCATGTGCACCAATGCATTATCTACACAGTATTGTAACACAGTTTTCACACCTCCTAGATTGTTCTTGAGGAGAAAAACCTAGAAAAGTCAGAGAAGGAGGAAACAGTCATACAATAAATGGTGGCTTTTGCAGGTGAGCAGAAAACGTAAAGTAGCTCATAAAAGAGATATCGATTTTTCTTATTTTTTCCTTAATTATACTTTTCCTCCTTCTTTAAAAAATTTTAATTGTATGTGTACCTTAAAGATATCATCTGAGTTGGTCTTAAGCTCACAGAAGATATTGTCTCGCAGATAAGATTTGTGAAAAATGAATTACGGTGCACTTCTGGTCTCCTGGGCACATTGCTGGATGTTGGTTTCCTGAAAAGTTTGAAGTTTGCCTGCGTGTGATTCACTCCGTATGCTCGTAGTTAAGTCAACCATCTAATTACTTGTTTAACATCTAACTACCCAGACAGACTGTAAGCTCCCTGAGGACAGTAGTGCCATATCCCAAGTGTCCAAGAAGGTGCCTGTTACAGAGGAGGTACACAGGGCTCTCTGGCCCATAGCACGTACAAAATGAGTACATGTTCCGGTGCGGGAGTAGACGTAAAATCTGGGGACTGGGTCGGAACATGGGAGTCTCCTAAAAACAAGGATAGTAAGAACAAATTTTGAGTGGATGCTTTCACCTCCTGGATAATTTCTGACAATATCTCAGATGGGAATAGGAAGTTTCAGAGAAACAGTAGAGCTCAACAAACACATTGTGTGAAAGGCAGGACTGGAGCTTAGCAAGTGAAGAGGGAGCTGTAGCCTCTTCCTGTGTGTTGTAATGTGTCTAGAATGAGCGATTGGTGATTTTTGGTGACTAAGAACAACGGGAATTAGAGAGTAAGAACTTCCTGAGTGTTTATCTAAGACAAAAAACATGTTGTTGAAGGAGACAGCCCAATCTAGTGGCGAGGGCAGCAGACTGTGGGGCTAGGCCTGGGTTCCTGTCACAGCTGCAGCCAGCACTGGCTGTGTGACCTTGGGAACCTCAGTTTTCTCTTCTGTTATACAGAAATGATAATCATATCTACTTTTTTTCTGAAGTATGCGCTACCCATTTTCTAGAGCCCAACTCTGTACTGTGCGATATATATTTTCTTTGGTCAGTAGGATTGGCCCTCAGTTAACATCTGTTGCCAATCTTCCTCTTTCTTTGTTTCTTTTTCTCCCCGAAGCCCCAGGACGTGGTTGTAGAGCCGAGTTGCAAGTCCTTCTGGTTCTTCTATTTGTGATGCCGCCACAGCAAGGCTTGATGAGTGGCGTGTGGGTCTGTGCCCAGGATCCCCACCGGTGAACCCTGGGCTGCCAAGGGAAGTGCGCTAACTGAACCACTCGGCCACTGGCCGGCCCCCATATCTATTTCTTTGGACTGTTGTGAAGATTGGATGATGTAGCGTACCTATAATAATGCCTGACAAAATAGGTACCCAACATCTGTTAGCTGTTCCCACAATGGAGAAAACTAACTCATCCAACCAAGGGAACTGGATGGAAGCTGCCCTGAGATGATCTGCTTCCCTTCCTTGAATTCTCAGCTCACTAATAAACACTTTTATTTCTAATTTCACCTCTTATGTGAACATCAGTAAGTGTCCCCATGACAGGGAGTATCCTGTCAAATGACTAACATTTACTAGCCTTCAGGGAATAGCTGACCTCTCACCGACAAAGAAATCACAGAACAGATTCTCTGATTTAGCAAAGCTGAAAACTAGCCCTTCAGGTAACAGCCTGCCTTCAAGAGCCGGCTGCCCTCCTCTGGACCTGCCTGCGGCTACAACAATCACACACAGGCTGGTTTGAATCCTGTCCCTCTGTCTAGAGCTCTTGCTCCGTGACTTGGGTAGTTAAGTGACATTTTGTTGTTTAGATAAAGAAGATGTCACTTCTTTTCTTTTTCATTTTCAGCATCATTTACTTTCCAATTTCCTTTGTGCATTCCTTTTTCATAACTGCTTACTTTTACTTTCTAGGAATGTTAAAAGAGAGAGGAAAGTTCTGAGTCTTGAAAATCATACAGGAACTATGTGACCTCTTCTTTTCCCTTACATTTTCTCTTCCTGTTTTTGCAACAAACCTCAAGGTGGAAATAGAAAATATTTCAGGAGCATTAGGACAACTTTTATAAAGTAAAACAGCAAATACAAAAGAAGAGGTAAGAATTTTAGAATTAGGCAAAAATAGCAAAGAAAAAAATGGAATGCTTGACCATGATTTTGACAGAGCTAGGACAATGGCCTTGGCTGGGACAAAGCGGCTGTCCAAAGCAGCAAAGACACGTTCCAGCTGCTCGAACACCTGGACGGTGGTGGTGGTTGCACTTTACACTTCGTGAGGGCAGGAGTGGAGGTTAACCATCTTGGTATAGCCCGAACTCAACGTAATGATTGGCAAGTACTAAATATTCAGTAATTTTCTCCATTGAGCAGAGCAAATAAAACCAAATTTGACTAAATATTTTGTCGCTGAGAATAAGGTAAGATCTATGCCTGTAAAGATCAGGTATCTGTCATATCTGATCAACACTTCCAAGAGGGAAGGGAGGAACAAGAAGATTTAGAAAAGAAGCCTAACAAAGCCTTCTTAAAAGTAGTTTTTAACATCAGGGAGAAAGATCCAGATGTCCCTATCAATAGTTCAAAGTTGGTTTTTGCTGAGATGATAAGCATTTCCTTGAATTGGGACTTCTAAGCTTTTAATGAATAAATTTCACTTCAATTGTAAGAATATAGAAAGAGTCGAAAGTAATGACAACTTTCCAGGTTCTCGAAGAGAAA
>NW_025795534.1:0-1342 GCF_021613505.1 Equus quagga
ACACATCCAGACATAATGTTTAACCAGATATCTGAGCATCCTGTGAAACAGTCAAGTTGACACATAAAATTAACCATCACACTCTGGCTTTTGTTGTTATCATTTTTTCCTTTAACAGCAATTCCCTGTCGCCGTGGTCTCCAGAGGGGTTTATTTGGTTTGTTTTTAAAAATTTTTTTAATCTTTATTTTTTTCAGCTTTGTTAAGGAATGATTGATGAATAAAATTGTAATATATTTAAAGTGTACAACATGATGATTTGATAGACATATACATTGTGAAATGATTACCACCATCAAAGTGTATATTATAAAAATTCTTACCACACAAAGCCTGTGATATGCAGAATTTTGGTCTCCATCATCTCTGTTCCCTGATGTTATACCTATGGTTATGTTACATTGCATGACAAATGGGATTTTGCAGCTGTAATTAAGGTTACTAATCAGTTGACCTTAAAATAGGAAGATTATCCTGAATCATTCAGGTGGGCCCAGTGTAATCACATGAGCCTTCAAAAGCAGCAGAAAAGGACATAGAGATCTCACTCATGAGAATTTGACCAGCTATTGCTGGCCTGTAGAGGTAGACAGGTGGAAAGTGTGACAAGAAAAATGAATTCTTTCAAGAATCAGTGAGTGTGGAAGAGGATATTGAGCCCCAGTTGAGAACTGAAGCCCTAGGTGATACCGTGATTTTATCACGGTAAGAAAGAGCCTGAACAGAATATCCAGCCACAGTGTGTTGGACTCTGATGTACAGAACTACGAGATATATAGTGGGTGTTGTTTTAAGCCACTAAGTTTGTAGTAATTTGTTTAATTTGTTATGCAGCACTAGAAAGCTAATATAGGGCTAATATGAGAATTAAATGGTATATGCAAAAAATTACTGTGAACAAGAAAAAACTTTGTAAATATCCTTTGTGTATTAGTCAGTGAGGATGTTCCAGTGAAACAAAAACAATAGGAAATATATATATAAAGAGATGTATCATAGGGTATACTGGCTCACGTGATTATGGAGACTGAGAACTGTAGTTTGAAGGTCTGAGATCCAGAGAGCTGATGGTGTAGATTCCAGTCCAAGTCTGAAGGCCAGAGGATCAGAAGTGCCAAGGGCAGGAGATGTTCCAGCTTAAGCAAACAGGTAGAGGGTGAATTCAACCTGAGTCTGCCTTTTTGTTTATTCAGGCCCCCAACAAATTGGATGATGTCCACCCACATTGGAGAGGACCATGTGCTTACTTAGTCCATCAATTCAAATGATAATCTCTTCCAGAAACATCCTTACAGACACATCCAGACATAATGTTTAACCAGATATCTGAGCATCCTGTGAA
>NW_025795535.1:0-1342 GCF_021613505.1 Equus quagga
TTCACAGGATGCTCAGATATCTGGTTAAACATTATGTCTGGATGTGTCTGTAAGGATGTTTCTGGAAGAGATTATCATTTGAATTGATGGACTAAGTAAGCACATGGTCCTCTCCAATGTGGGTGGACATCATCCAATTTGTTGGGGGCCTGAATAAACAAAAAGGCAGACTCAGGTTGAATTCACCCTCTACCTGTTTGCTTAAGCTGGAACATCTCCTGCCCTTGGCACTTCTGATCCTCTGGCCTTCAGACTTGGACTGGAATCTACACCATCAGCTCTCTGGATCTCAGACCTTCAAACTACAGTTCTCAGTCTCCATAATCACGTGAGCCAGTATACCCTATGATACATCTCTTTATATATATATTTCCTATTGTTTTTGTTTCACTGGAACATCCTCACTGACTAATACACAAAGGATATTTACAAAGTTTTTTCTTGTTCACAGTAATTTTTTGCATATACCATTTAATTCTCATATTAGCCCTATATTAGCTTTCTAGTGCTGCATAACAAATTAAACAAATTACTACAAACTTAGTGGCTTAAAACAACACCCACTATATATCTCGTAGTTCTGTACATCAGAGTCCAACACACTGTGGCTGGATATTCTGTTCAGGCTCTTTCTTACCGTGATAAAATCACGGTATCACCTAGGGCTTCAGTTCTCAACTGGGGCTCAATATCCTCTTCCACACTCACTGATTCTTGAAAGAATTCATTTTTCTTGTCACACTTTCCACCTGTCTACCTCTACAGGCCAGCAATAGCTGGTCAAATTCTCATGAGTGAGATCTCTATGTCCTTTTCTGCTGCTTTTGAAGGCTCATGTGATTACACTGGGCCCACCTGAATGATTCAGGATAATCTTCCTATTTTAAGGTCAACTGATTAGTAACCTTAATTACAGCTGCAAAATCCCATTTGTCATGCAATGTAACATAACCATAGGTATAACATCAGGGAACAGAGATGATGGAGACCAAAATTCTGCATATCACAGGCTTTGTGTGGTAAGAATTTTTATAATATACACTTTGATGGTGGTAATCATTTCACAATGTATATGTCTATCAAATCATCATGTTGTACACTTTAAATATATTACAATTTTATTCATCAATCATTCCTTAACAAAGCTGAAAAAAATAAAGATTAAAAAAATTTTTAAAAACAAACCAAATAAACCCCTCTGGAGACCACGGCGACAGGGAATTGCTGTTAAAGGAAAAAATGATAACAACAAAAGCCAGAGTGTGATGGTTAATTTTATGTGTCAACTTGACTGTTTCACAGGATGCTCAGATATCTGGTTAAACATTATGTCTGGATGTGT
>NW_025795536.1:0-2714 GCF_021613505.1 Equus quagga
GTTGAGATCAGGCTATACCAAGATGGTGAAACCTCCATGTCTGCCCTCACATAGAGTAAAGTGCAACCACCACCACCGCCCAGATGTTCAAGTATTTGGAACATGTCTTTGCTGCTTCGTGGCAGACGGTTTGTCCCAGCCCAGGCCATTGTCCTAGCTTTGTCGAAGTCATGGTTAAGCAACACATTTTTTTTTTTTGCTATTTTTATCAAAGTTTAAAATTGCCTAATTTTAAAATTCTTACCTCTTCCTTTGTATTTCTCTTTTCACTTTGTAAAAGTTGTCCTAATACTCCTGCAATCTTTTCTATTTCCACTTTGAGGTTTGCTGCAAAAACAGGAAGAGAAAATGTAAGGGAAAAGAAGAGGCCACATAGTTCCTGATGATTTTCAAGACTCAGAACTTTCCTCTCTTTTTTAACGTTCCTAGAAAGTAAAAGTCAGCAGTGTGAAAAAGGAATGCACAAAGGAAATTGGAAAGTCAACACTGAAAATGAAAGAAAAGAAACGACATCTTCTTTATCGAAACAAAAAAATGTCACTTAACTACCCAAGTCAGGGAGTAAGAGCTCTACAGAGAGACAGGATTCAAACCAGCCTGTGTGGGATTGTTGTAGCCACAGGCAGGTGCAGAGGAGGGCAGCCGGCTCTTGAAGGCAGGCTGTTACCTGAAGGGCTAGTTTTCAGCTTTGCTAAATCAGAGAATCTGTTCATTGATTTCTTTTTCGGTGAGAGGTTAGCTATTCCCTGAAGGCTAGTAAATGTTAGTCATTTGGACAGGACACTCCCTGTCATGTGAACACATGCTCATGTTCACATAAGCGATGAGATTAGAAATAAAAGTGTTTATTAGTGAGCTGAGAATTCAAGGAAGGGAAGCAGATCATCTCAGGGCAGCTTCCATCCAGTTCCCATACTTCGACAGGTTACGTTTCTCCATTGTGGGAACAGCTAACAGATAGTGAGTGCCTATTTTGTCAGGCATCGTTATAGGTACGCTACATCATCACAACACAACAACGCAGTGAAATAGTTACGACCATCATTTCCATATAACAGAGGAGAAACCTGAGGTGCCTAAGATCATATGGCAAGTGCCAGCTGGAGCTGTGAAATGACCCCAGGCCTAGCCCCACAGTCCACCGCCCTAGCCACTAGCTTGGCTGTCTCCTCCGACAACATTCTTCTTGTCTTAGAGAAACACTCAGCAGGTTCTTACTCTCCAATTCCCATTGTTCCTAGTCGCCGAAAATGCATTCGTGCAGTCTAGACACATTACAACACACTTGAAGGGGCTATAGCTGCCTTTCCACTTGCTAAGCTCCAGTCCTGCCTTTCACGTGATGTGTTTGTTGAGTTCTACTGTTTCTTTGAAACTTCCTGTTCCCACCTGAGATAGTTTCATAAATTATCCAGGAGGTTAAAGTATCCACTTAAAATTTACTCTTGCTATCTTTGTTTTAAGACGAATCCCGTTTTCTGACACGGTCCCCAGGTTTTATGTCTACTCCCTCATTGGGACATCTAGTCATTTGTGTACTTGCTGTGGGACAGAGAGCCCTCTGTGTACCTCCTCTGTGACAGGCACCTTGCTGGACACTGGGATACCGCGCTACTGTCCTCAGGGAGCTTACAGTCTGTCAGGGTAGTTAGATGTTAAACAAATAATTAGACGGGTTACTTAATTACGGGTGTACAGAGTGTAGCTAAAGGAGAATGCTTAAGGTCAATGAGGAGTAACGTGAAGGCGGAACAGTATAGCGCAAAATACCACTTCCGAAATAAATCACAGCTTTTAGCAAGTTATGAAACCCCTCTGAGTTTTCAGTTTCCTTATTTGCAAAATGTAAATAATTATAGTAATCATCTCACCAGGAAGCTGTGAAGATTAAATGAAATAATGTTTGTGAAACACTTTGCTGACAGCCTGTGCGTAATTAAAGATTGCTGCCATTAATATTATTAAAATACTCTGTATGTTACCGATTCAATGAAGACATGTGATGATCAGCTTTGAACACCATTGCAGCCCCGTTATCCCTGAGTATGTGGTAGGATAGCACTTGCCAATGCAATACCCAAAGAGATGAGATGATCTGCATTACTGCACAATGACCGAGGCTGACTTTTCAGTGGGGAAGGTCCTACTTGGTAGAGAACAGAGAGAATCACACACAGGCAAACTTGAACCTTGTAGGGAAACCAGCACCCAGCAGAGTGCCCAGCAGACCATAAGCGCACCTTATTTATTTTTGACAAATCTTATCTGCAAACCAATGCCTTCAGTGAGTTTAAGATATCTTTAAGATCTATATAGAACTGAAATTTTTTAAAGAAGGAGGAAAAGTGTAAATAATGAAAAACTAAGGAAAACCCAAATCTTCTCTTTTAAAAGCACTTTTATATATCCTGATGGCATGGAAAAGCCACCCATTATCGTATGAATGTTTCTTCCTTCTCCTACTTTCTCAAGGCTTTTCCACTGAAGACCAATCGAGGAGGTGTGAAAACTATCTTACAATACTGTGTAGATACGGTGTGGTTTGGAGTGCTCCAGCAAGTCAACAAGTACACATTTTTAATTGACTTCGTTAAAAAAAAATAGAAAGGGAAAGGAAAGGACAAAAAACTGGAAAAACCCAGAAAATGAAAGTGTCTATACTCACTATGTAAAAGGCACTCAGCACCCAAAGTCCTCAGAACTCGCTGAGACTC
>NW_025795537.1:0-2714 GCF_021613505.1 Equus quagga
GAGTCTCAGCGAGTTCTGAGGACTTTGGGTGCTGAGTGCCTTTTACATAGTGAGTATAGACACTTTCATTTTCTGGGTTTTTCCAGTTTTTTGTCCTTTCCTTTCCCTTTCTATTTTTTTTTAACGAAGTCAATTAAAAATGTGTACTTGTTGACTTGCTGGAGCACTCCAAACCACACCGTATCTACACAGTATTGTAAGATAGTTTTCACACCTCCTCGATTGGTCTTCAGTGGAAAAGCCTTGAGAAAGTAGGAGAAGGAAGAAACATTCATACGATAATGGGTGGCTTTTCCATGCCATCAGGATATATAAAAGTGCTTTTAAAAGAGAAGATTTGGGTTTTCCTTAGTTTTTCATTATTTACACTTTTCCTCCTTCTTTAAAAAATTTCAGTTCTATATAGATCTTAAAGATATCTTAAACTCACTGAAGGCATTGGTTTGCAGATAAGATTTGTCAAAAATAAATAAGGTGCGCTTATGGTCTGCTGGGCACTCTGCTGGGTGCTGGTTTCCCTACAAGGTTCAAGTTTGCCTGTGTGTGATTCTCTCTGTTCTCTACCAAGTAGGACCTTCCCCACTGAAAAGTCAGCCTCGGTCATTGTGCAGTAATGCAGATCATCTCATCTCTTTGGGTATTGCATTGGCAAGTGCTATCCTACCACATACTCAGGGATAACGGGGCTGCAATGGTGTTCAAAGCTGATCATCACATGTCTTCATTGAATCGGTAACATACAGAGTATTTTAATAATATTAATGGCAGCAATCTTTAATTACGCACAGGCTGTCAGCAAAGTGTTTCACAAACATTATTTCATTTAATCTTCACAGCTTCCTGGTGAGATGATTACTATAATTATTTACATTTTGCAAATAAGGAAACTGAAAACTCAGAGGGGTTTCATAACTTGCTAAAAGCTGTGATTTATTTCGGAAGTGGTATTTTGCGCTATACTGTTCCGCCTTCACGTTACTCCTCATTGACCTTAAGCATTCTCCTTTAGCTACACTCTGTACACCCGTAATTAAGTAACCCGTCTAATTATTTGTTTAACATCTAACTACCCTGACAGACTGTAAGCTCCCTGAGGACAGTAGCGCGGTATCCCAGTGTCCAGCAAGGTGCCTGTCACAGAGGAGGTACACAGAGGGCTCTCTGTCCCACAGCAAGTACACAAATGACTAGATGTCCCAATGAGGGAGTAGACATAAAACCTGGGGACCGTGTCAGAAAACGGGATTCGTCTTAAAACAAAGATAGCAAGAGTAAATTTTAAGTGGATACTTTAACCTCCTGGATAATTTATGAAACTATCTCAGGTGGGAACAGGAAGTTTCAAAGAAACAGTAGAACTCAACAAACACATCACGTGAAAGGCAGGACTGGAGCTTAGCAAGTGGAAAGGCAGCTATAGCCCCTTCAAGTGTGTTGTAATGTGTCTAGACTGCACGAATGCATTTTCGGCGACTAGGAACAATGGGAATTGGAGAGTAAGAACCTGCTGAGTGTTTCTCTAAGACAAGAAGAATGTTGTCGGAGGAGACAGCCAAGCTAGTGGCTAGGGCGGTGGACTGTGGGGCTAGGCCTGGGGTCATTTCACAGCTCCAGCTGGCACTTGCCATATGATCTTAGGCACCTCAGGTTTCTCCTCTGTTATATGGAAATGATGGTCGTAACTATTTCACTGCGTTGTTGTGTTGTGATGATGTAGCGTACCTATAACGATGCCTGACAAAATAGGCACTCACTATCTGTTAGCTGTTCCCACAATGGAGAAACGTAACCTGTCGAAGTATGGGAACTGGATGGAAGCTGCCCTGAGATGATCTGCTTCCCTTCCTTGAATTCTCAGCTCACTAATAAACACTTTTATTTCTAATCTCATCGCTTATGTGAACATGAGCATGTGTTCACATGACAGGGAGTGTCCTGTCCAAATGACTAACATTTACTAGCCTTCAGGGAATAGCTAACCTCTCACCGAAAAAGAAATCAATGAACAGATTCTCTGATTTAGCAAAGCTGAAAACTAGCCCTTCAGGTAACAGCCTGCCTTCAAGAGCCGGCTGCCCTCCTCTGCACCTGCCTGTGGCTACAACAATCCCACACAGGCTGGTTTGAATCCTGTCTCTCTGTAGAGCTCTTACTCCCTGACTTGGGTAGTTAAGTGACATTTTTTTGTTTCGATAAAGAAGATGTCGTTTCTTTTCTTTCATTTTCAGTGTTGACTTTCCAATTTCCTTTGTGCATTCCTTTTTCACACTGCTGACTTTTACTTTCTAGGAACGTTAAAAAAGAGAGGAAAGTTCTGAGTCTTGAAAATCATCAGGAACTATGTGGCCTCTTCTTTTCCCTTACATTTTCTCTTCCTGTTTTTGCAGCAAACCTCAAAGTGGAAATAGAAAAGATTGCAGGAGTATTAGGACAACTTTTACAAAGTGAAAAGAGAAATACAAAGGAAGAGGTAAGAATTTTAAAATTAGGCAATTTTAAACTTTGATAAAAATAGCAAAAAAAAAAAATGTGTTGCTTAACCATGACTTCGACAAAGCTAGGACAATGGCCTGGGCTGGGACAAACCGTCTGCCACGAAGCAGCAAAGACATGTTCCAAATACTTGAACATCTGGGCGGTGGTGGTGGTTGCACTTTACTCTATGTGAGGGCAGACATGGAGGTTTCACCATCTTGGTATAGCCTGATCTCAAC
>NW_025795538.1:0-2522 GCF_021613505.1 Equus quagga
TTGAGAACATCACCAAGTATTTACTCTGTGCCAATCATTACGTTGAGCTCGGGCTATACCAAGATGGTGAAACCTCCACTCCTGCCCTCATGTAAAGTGCAAGCACCACTACCACCCAGATGTTCAAGTATTTGGAACATGTCTTTGCTGCTTCGTGGCATACGGTTTGTCCCAGCCGAGGCCATTGTCCTACCTTTTTCGCAGTCATAGTTAAGCAACCCATTTTTTTTTATTTTCATCTAAGTTTAAAATTGCCTAATTTTAAAATTCTTACCTCTTCTTTTGTACTTGTATTTTCACTTTATAAAAGTTGTCCTAATACTCCTGCAATCTTTTCTATTTCCACTTTCAGGTTTGCTGCAAAAACAGGAAGAGAAAATGTAAGGGAAAAGAAGAGGTAACATAGTTCCTGTGTGATTTTCAAGAGTCAGAACTTTCCTCTCTCTTTTAACATTCCTAGAAAGTAAAAGTCAGCAGTATGAAAAATGAATGCACAAAGGAAATTGGAAAGTCAACACTGAAAATGAAAGAAAAAGAAGCGACATCTTCTTTATCGAAACAAAAAAATGTCACTTAACTACTCAAGTCAGGGAGTAAGAGCTCTACAGAGAGACAGGTTTCAAACCAGCCTGTGTGTGATTGTTGTAGCCGCAGGCAGGTCCAGAGGAGGGCAGCCGGCTCTTGAAGGCAGGCTGTTACCTGAAGGGCTAGTTTTCAGCCTTGCTAAATCAGAGAATCTGTTCATTGATTTCTTTTTCGGTGAGAGGTTAGCTATTCCCTGAAGGCTAGTAAATGTTAGTCATTTGGACAGGACACTCCCTGTCATGTGGACACATGCTCATGTTCACATAAGCGATGAGATTAGAAATAAAAGTGTTTATTAGTGAGCTGAGAATTCAAGGAAGGGAAGCAGATCATCTCAGGGGAGCTTCCATCCAGTTCCCAAACTTCGACAGGTTACTTTTCTCCATTGTGGGAACAACTGACAGATAGTGAGTGCCTATTTTGTCAGGCATCGTTATAGGTACACTACATCATCACAACACAACAATGCAGTGAAATATTTACGATCATCATTTCCGTATAACAGAGGAGAAACCTGAGGTGCCTAAGATCACATGGCAAGTGCCAGCTGGAGCTGTGACATGACCCCAGGCCTAGCCCCACAGTCCACTGCCCTAGCCAATAGCTTGGCTGTCTCCTCCGACAACCTTCTTCTTGTCTTAGAGGAACACTCAGCAGGTTCTTACTCTCCAATTCCCATTGTTCTTAGTCGCCGAAAATCACCATTTGCTCATTCTAGACACGTTACAACACATTTGAAGGGGCTATAGCTGCCTTTCCACTTGCTAAGCTCCAGTCCTGCCTTTCACATGATGTGTTTGTTGAGTTCTACTGTTTCTTTGAAACTTCCTATTCCCATCTGAGATAGTTTCATAAATTTTCCAGGAGGTTAAAGTATCCACTTAAAACTTACTCTTACTATCTTTGTTTTTAGAAGACTCCCATTTTCTGACATGGTCCCAAGGGTTTTATGTTTACTCCCTCATTGGAACATATAGTCATTTTTGTACTTGCTATGGGACAGAGAGCCCTCTGTGTACCTCCTCTGTGACAGGCACCTTGCTGGACACTGGGATATGGCACTACTGTCCTCAGGGATCTTACAGTCTATCAGGGTAGTTAGATGTTAAACAAATAATTAGATGGGTTACTTGATGACGAGTATACAGAGTGTAGCTAAAGAAGAATACTTAAGGTTAATGAGGAGTAACATGAAGGCAGAACAGTATAGCACTAAATACCACTTCCGTAATAAATCGAAGCTTTTAGCAAGTTATGAAACCTCTCCGAGTTTTCAGTTTCCTTATTTGCAGAATGTAGATAATTATAGTAATTATCTCACAGGGAAGCTGTGAATATTAAATGAAATAATGTTTGTAAAACACTTTGCTGACAGCCTGTGCATAATTAAAGGTTGCTGCCATTAATATCATTAAAAATAATCTGTGTATTAGCCATTCAACGAAGACATGTGATGATCAGCTTTGAACACCATTGTGGCCCCGTTATCCCTGAGTATGAGGTAGGATAGCACTTGTCAATGCAATACCCAAGGAGATGAGATGATCTGCATTACTTCACAATGACCGAGGCCGACTTTTCAGTGGGGAAGGTCCTACTTGGTAGAGAACAGAGAGAATCACACACAGGCAAACTTGAACCTTGTAGGGAAAACAGCACCCAGCGGAGTGCCCAGCAGACCATAAGCGCACCTTATTTATTTTTGACAAATCTTATCTGCAAAACAATGTCCTCAGTGAGTTTAAGATGTCTTTAAGATATATATATATATAGCTGAAATTTTTTAAAGAAGGAGAAGAAGTGTAAATCACGACAAAATAAGGAAAACTCAAATCTTCTCTTTTAAAAGCACTTTTATATTTCCTACTGGCATGGAAAAGCCACCATTATCGTATGAATGTTTCTTCCTTCTCCTACTTTATCAAGGCCTTTCTGCC
>NW_025795539.1:0-2522 GCF_021613505.1 Equus quagga
GGCAGAAAGGCCTTGATAAAGTAGGAGAAGGAAGAAACATTCATACGATAATGGTGGCTTTTCCATGCCAGTAGGAAATATAAAAGTGCTTTTAAAAGAGAAGATTTGAGTTTTCCTTATTTTGTCGTGATTTACACTTCTTCTCCTTCTTTAAAAAATTTCAGCTATATATATATATATCTTAAAGACATCTTAAACTCACTGAGGACATTGTTTTGCAGATAAGATTTGTCAAAAATAAATAAGGTGCGCTTATGGTCTGCTGGGCACTCCGCTGGGTGCTGTTTTCCCTACAAGGTTCAAGTTTGCCTGTGTGTGATTCTCTCTGTTCTCTACCAAGTAGGACCTTCCCCACTGAAAAGTCGGCCTCGGTCATTGTGAAGTAATGCAGATCATCTCATCTCCTTGGGTATTGCATTGACAAGTGCTATCCTACCTCATACTCAGGGATAACGGGGCCACAATGGTGTTCAAAGCTGATCATCACATGTCTTCGTTGAATGGCTAATACACAGATTATTTTTAATGATATTAATGGCAGCAACCTTTAATTATGCACAGGCTGTCAGCAAAGTGTTTTACAAACATTATTTCATTTAATATTCACAGCTTCCCTGTGAGATAATTACTATAATTATCTACATTCTGCAAATAAGGAAACTGAAAACTCGGAGAGGTTTCATAACTTGCTAAAAGCTTCGATTTATTACGGAAGTGGTATTTAGTGCTATACTGTTCTGCCTTCATGTTACTCCTCATTAACCTTAAGTATTCTTCTTTAGCTACACTCTGTATACTCGTCATCAAGTAACCCATCTAATTATTTGTTTAACATCTAACTACCCTGATAGACTGTAAGATCCCTGAGGACAGTAGTGCCATATCCCAGTGTCCAGCAAGGTGCCTGTCACAGAGGAGGTACACAGAGGGCTCTCTGTCCCATAGCAAGTACAAAAATGACTATATGTTCCAATGAGGGAGTAAACATAAAACCCTTGGGACCATGTCAGAAAATGGGAGTCTTCTAAAAACAAAGATAGTAAGAGTAAGTTTTAAGTGGATACTTTAACCTCCTGGAAAATTTATGAAACTATCTCAGATGGGAATAGGAAGTTTCAAAGAAACAGTAGAACTCAACAAACACATCATGTGAAAGGCAGGACTGGAGCTTAGCAAGTGGAAAGGCAGCTATAGCCCCTTCAAATGTGTTGTAACGTGTCTAGAATGAGCAAATGGTGATTTTCGGCGACTAAGAACAATGGGAATTGGAGAGTAAGAACCTGCTGAGTGTTCCTCTAAGACAAGAAGAAGGTTGTCGGAGGAGACAGCCAAGCTATTGGCTAGGGCAGTGGACTGTGGGGCTAGGCCTGGGGTCATGTCACAGCTCCAGCTGGCACTTGCCATGTGATCTTAGGCACCTCAGGTTTCTCCTCTGTTATACGGAAATGATGATCGTAAATATTTCACTGCATTGTTGTGTTGTGATGATGTAGTGTACCTATAACGATGCCTGACAAAATAGGCACTCACTATCTGTCAGTTGTTCCCACAATGGAGAAAAGTAACCTGTCGAAGTTTGGGAACTGGATGGAAGCTCCCCTGAGATGATCTGCTTCCCTTCCTTGAATTCTCAGCTCACTAATAAACACTTTTATTTCTAATCTCATCGCTTATGTGAACATGAGCATGTGTCCACATGACAGGGAGTGTCCTGTCCAAATGACTAACATTTACTAGCCTTCAGGGAATAGCTAACCTCTCACCGAAAAAGAAATCAATGAACAGATTCTCTGATTTAGCAAGGCTGAAAACTAGCCCTTCAGGTAACAGCCTGCCTTCAAGAGCCGGCTGCCCTCCTCTGGACCTGCCTGCGGCTACAACAATCACACACAGGCTGGTTTGAAACCTGTCTCTCTGTAGAGCTCTTACTCCCTGACTTGAGTAGTTAAGTGACATTTTTTTGTTTCGATAAAGAAGATGTCGCTTCTTTTTCTTTCATTTTCAGTGTTGACTTTCCAATTTCCTTTGTGCATTCATTTTTCATACTGCTGACTTTTACTTTCTAGGAATGTTAAAAGAGAGAGGAAAGTTCTGACTCTTGAAAATCACACAGGAACTATGTTACCTCTTCTTTTCCCTTACATTTTCTCTTCCTGTTTTTGCAGCAAACCTGAAAGTGGAAATAGAAAAGATTGCAGGAGTATTAGGACAACTTTTATAAAGTGAAAATACAAGTACAAAAGAAGAGGTAAGAATTTTAAAATTAGGCAATTTTAAACTTAGATGAAAATAAAAAAAAATGGGTTGCTTAACTATGACTGCGAAAAAGGTAGGACAATGGCCTCGGCTGGGACAAACCGTATGCCACGAAGCAGCAAAGACATGTTCCAAATACTTGAACATCTGGGTGGTAGTGGTGCTTGCACTTTACATGAGGGCAGGAGTGGAGGTTTCACCATCTTGGTATAGCCCGAGCTCAACGTAATGATTGGCACAGAGTAAATACTTGGTGATGTTCTCAA
>NW_025795540.1:0-2697 GCF_021613505.1 Equus quagga
GAAGTGTTGATCAGATGTGAAAGATACCTGATCTTTACAGGCATAGATCTCACCTTGTTCTCTGCAGAACAATATTTATTTTGTCGAATTTGGTTTTATGTACTCTACATAATTGAGAAAATCACCAAGTGTTTACTCTGTGCCAATCATTACTTTGAGCTCGGGCTATACCAAGATGATTAAACTTCCACTCCTGCCCTCATAAAGAGTAAAGTGCAACCACCACTACCACCCAGATGTTCAAGCAGTTGGAACGTGTCTTTGCTGCTTTGTGGCCAATGCTTTGTCCTAGACCAGGCCATTGTCCTAGCTCTGTCAAAGTCATGGTCAAGCAAGACATTTTTTTTTTTTGCTATTTTTACCTAAATTTAAAAGTGCCTAATTTTAAAATTCTTACGACTTCTGTGTACTTGTATTTTCACTTTATAAAAGTTGTCCTAATGCTCCAGCAATCTTTTCCATTTCCACCTTGAGGTTTGTTGCAAAAAAAGGAAGAGAAAATGTAAAGGAAGAGAAGAGATAACATATTTCCTGTATGATTTTCAAGACTCAGAACTTTCTTCTCTCTTTTAACATTCCTAGAAAGGAAAAGTAAGCAGTATGAAAAAGGAATGCACAAAGGAAATTGGAAAGTAAATCCTGAAAATGAAAAAGAAAAGAAGTGACATCTTCTTTATTGAAACAAAAAATGTCACTGAACTACCCAAGTCACGGAGCAAGAGCTCTAGACAGAGTGACAGGTTTCAAACCAGCCTGTGTGTGATTGCTGTAGCTGCAAGCAGGTCCAGAGGAGGGCAGCCGGCTCTTGAAGGCAGGCTGTTACCTGAAGGGCTAGTTTTCAGCTTTGCTCAATCAGAGAATCTGTTCTTTGATTTCTTTGTCGGTGAGAGGTCAGCTGTTCCCTGAAGGCTAGTAAATGTTAGTCATTTGGACAGGACACTCCCTGTCATGGGGACACATGCTCATGTTCACATAAGAGATGAGATTAGAAATAACAATGTTTATCAGTGAGCTGAGAATTCAAGGAAAGGAAGCAGATCATCTCAGGGAAACTTCCTCATGCTTCAACAGGTTACTTTTCTCCATTGTGGGAACAGCTAACAGATAGTGAGTGCCCATTTTGTCAGGCATCGTTATAGTACACTACATCATCCAATCAACACATCAACACAGTGAAATAGATACAATCATCATTTCCATATAACAGAGGAGAAACCTGAGGTGCCTAAGATCACATGGCAAGTGCCAGCTGGAGCTGTGACATGACCCCAGGCCTAGCCCCACAGTCCACTGCCCCAGCAATTAGCTTGGCTGTCTCCTCCGACAACCTTCTTCTTTTCCTAGATAAACACTCAGCAGGTTCTTACTCTCCAATTCCCATTGTTCTTAGTCACTGAAAATCACCATTCACTCATTCTAGACACGTGACAACACACTTGAAGAAGCTACACCTCCCTTTTCACTTGCTAAGTTCCAGTCCTGCCTTTCACATGATGTGTTTGTTGAGCTCTACTGTTTCTCTGAAACTTCCTATTTCCATCTGAGATATTTTCAAAAATTATCCAGGAGGTTAAATTATCCACTTAAAATTTACTCTTGCTATCTTTGTTTTAAGACGAACCCCGTTTTCTGACACGGTCCCCAGGTTTTATGTTTACTCCCTCATTGGAACATCTAGTCATTTGTGTACTTGCTATGGGACAGAGAGCCCTCTGTGTACCTCCTCTGTGACAGGCACCTTGCTGGACACTGGGATACCGTGCTACTGTCCTCAGGGAGCTTACAATCTGTCAGGTAGTTAGATGATTACAAATAATTAGACGGGTTACTTAATTACGAGTATACAGAGTGTAGCTAAAGGAGAATGCTTAAGGTCAATGAGGAGTAACGTGAAGGCGGAACAGTATAGCGCTAAATACCACTTCCGAAATAAATCACAGATTTTAGCAAGTTATGAAACCTCTCTGAGTTTTCAGTTTCCTTATTTGCAAAATGTAAATAATTATAGTAATTATCTCACCAGGAAGCTGTGAAGATTAAATGAAATAATGTTTGTAAAACACTTTGTTGAGAGCCTGTGCATAATTAAAGGTTGCTGCCATTAATATCATTAAAAATAATGTGTGTATTACTGATTAAATGAAGACATGTGATGATCAGCTTTGAACACCATTGCGGCCCATTATCCCTGAGTATGTGGTAGGACAGCACTTGTCAATGCAATACCCAAGGAGATGAGATGATCTGCATTACTGCACAATGACCGAGGCCGACTTGTCAGTGGGGAAGGTCCTACTTGGTAGAGAACAGAGAGAATCACACACAGGCAAACTTGAACCTTGTAGGGAAACCAGCACCCAGCAGAGTGCCCAGCAGACCATAAGCGCACCTTATTTATTTTTGACAAATCTTATCTGCAAAACAATGTCGTCAGTGAGTTTAAGATATCTTTAAGATATATATATATAACGGAAATTTTTTAAAGAAGGAGAAAAAGTGTAAATCACGACAAAATAAGAGAAACTCAAATCTTCTCTTTTAAAAGTACTTTTATATTTCCTAGTGGCATGGAAAAGCCACCATTATTGTATGAGTGTTTCTTCCTTCTCCTACTTTATTAAGGCTTTTCTGCCAAAGACCAATCCAGGAGGTGTGAAAACCATCTTACAATACTGTGTAGATACTGCATTGTCATGC
>NW_025795541.1:0-2697 GCF_021613505.1 Equus quagga
GCATGACAATGCAGTATCTACACAGTATTGTAAGATGGTTTTCACACCTCCTGGATTGGTCTTTGGCAGAAAAGCCTTAATAAAGTAGGAGAAGGAAGAAACACTCATACAATAATGGTGGCTTTTCCATGCCACTAGGAAATATAAAAGTACTTTTAAAAGAGAAGATTTGAGTTTCTCTTATTTTGTCGTGATTTACACTTTTTCTCCTTCTTTAAAAAATTTCCGTTATATATATATATCTTAAAGATATCTTAAACTCACTGACGACATTGTTTTGCAGATAAGATTTGTCAAAAATAAATAAGGTGCGCTTATGGTCTGCTGGGCACTCTGCTGGGTGCTGGTTTCCCTACAAGGTTCAAGTTTGCCTGTGTGTGATTCTCTCTGTTCTCTACCAAGTAGGACCTTCCCCACTGACAAGTCGGCCTCGGTCATTGTGCAGTAATGCAGATCATCTCATCTCCTTGGGTATTGCATTGACAAGTGCTGTCCTACCACATACTCAGGGATAATGGGCCGCAATGGTGTTCAAAGCTGATCATCACATGTCTTCATTTAATCAGTAATACACACATTATTTTTAATGATATTAATGGCAGCAACCTTTAATTATGCACAGGCTCTCAACAAAGTGTTTTACAAACATTATTTCATTTAATCTTCACAGCTTCCTGGTGAGATAATTACTATAATTATTTACATTTTGCAAATAAGGAAACTGAAAACTCAGAGAGGTTTCATAACTTGCTAAAATCTGTGATTTATTTCGGAAGTGGTATTTAGCGCTATACTGTTCCGCCTTCACGTTACTCCTCATTGACCTTAAGCATTCTCCTTTAGCTACACTCTGTATACTCGTAATTAAGTAACCCGTCTAATTATTTGTAATCATCTAACTACCTGACAGATTGTAAGCTCCCTGAGGACAGTAGCACGGTATCCCAGTGTCCAGCAAGGTGCCTGTCACAGAGGAGGTACACAGAGGGCTCTCTGTCCCATAGCAAGTACACAAATGACTAGATGTTCCAATGAGGGAGTAAACATAAAACCTGGGGACCGTGTCAGAAAACGGGGTTCGTCTTAAAACAAAGATAGCAAGAGTAAATTTTAAGTGGATAATTTAACCTCCTGGATAATTTTTGAAAATATCTCAGATGGAAATAGGAAGTTTCAGAGAAACAGTAGAGCTCAACAAACACATCATGTGAAAGGCAGGACTGGAACTTAGCAAGTGAAAAGGGAGGTGTAGCTTCTTCAAGTGTGTTGTCACGTGTCTAGAATGAGTGAATGGTGATTTTCAGTGACTAAGAACAATGGGAATTGGAGAGTAAGAACCTGCTGAGTGTTTATCTAGGAAAAGAAGAAGGTTGTCGGAGGAGACAGCCAAGCTAATTGCTGGGGCAGTGGACTGTGGGGCTAGGCCTGGGGTCATGTCACAGCTCCAGCTGGCACTTGCCATGTGATCTTAGGCACCTCAGGTTTCTCCTCTGTTATATGGAAATGATGATTGTATCTATTTCACTGTGTTGATGTGTTGATTGGATGATGTAGTGTACTATAACGATGCCTGACAAAATGGGCACTCACTATCTGTTAGCTGTTCCCACAATGGAGAAAAGTAACCTGTTGAAGCATGAGGAAGTTTCCCTGAGATGATCTGCTTCCTTTCCTTGAATTCTCAGCTCACTGATAAACATTGTTATTTCTAATCTCATCTCTTATGTGAACATGAGCATGTGTCCCCATGACAGGGAGTGTCCTGTCCAAATGACTAACATTTACTAGCCTTCAGGGAACAGCTGACCTCTCACCGACAAAGAAATCAAAGAACAGATTCTCTGATTGAGCAAAGCTGAAAACTAGCCCTTCAGGTAACAGCCTGCCTTCAAGAGCCGGCTGCCCTCCTCTGGACCTGCTTGCAGCTACAGCAATCACACACAGGCTGGTTTGAAACCTGTCACTCTGTCTAGAGCTCTTGCTCCGTGACTTGGGTAGTTCAGTGACATTTTTTGTTTCAATAAAGAAGATGTCACTTCTTTTCTTTTTCATTTTCAGGATTTACTTTCCAATTTCCTTTGTGCATTCCTTTTTCATACTGCTTACTTTTCCTTTCTAGGAATGTTAAAAGAGAGAAGAAAGTTCTGAGTCTTGAAAATCATACAGGAAATATGTTATCTCTTCTCTTCCTTTACATTTTCTCTTCCTTTTTTTGCAACAAACCTCAAGGTGGAAATGGAAAAGATTGCTGGAGCATTAGGACAACTTTTATAAAGTGAAAATACAAGTACACAGAAGTCGTAAGAATTTTAAAATTAGGCACTTTTAAATTTAGGTAAAAATAGCAAAAAAAAAAAATGTCTTGCTTGACCATGACTTTGACAGAGCTAGGACAATGGCCTGGTCTAGGACAAAGCATTGGCCACAAAGCAGCAAAGACACGTTCCAACTGCTTGAACATCTGGGTGGTAGTGGTGGTTGCACTTTACTCTTTATGAGGGCAGGAGTGGAAGTTTAATCATCTTGGTATAGCCCGAGCTCAAAGTAATGATTGGCACAGAGTAAACACTTGGTGATTTTCTCAATTATGTAGAGTACATAAAACCAAATTCGACAAAATAAATATTGTTCTGCAGAGAACAAGGTGAGATCTATGCCTGTAAAGATCAGGTATCTTTCACATCTGATCAACACTTC
>NW_025795542.1:0-2912 GCF_021613505.1 Equus quagga
TTTCTCTTCGAGAACCTGGAAAGTTGTCATTACTTTCGACTCTTTCTATATTCTTACAATTGAAGTGAAATTTATTCATTAAAAGCTTAGAAGTCCCAATTCAAGGAAATGCTTATCATCTCAGCAAAAACCAACTTTGAACTATTGATAGGGACATCTGGATCTTTCTCCCTGATGTTAAAAACTACTTTTAAGAAGGCTTTGTTAGGCTTCTTTTCTAAATCTTCTTGTTCCTCCCTTCCCTCTTGGAAGTGTTGATCAGATATGACAGATACCTGATCTTTACAGGCATAGATCTTACCTTATTCTCAGCGACAAAATATTTAGTCAAATTTGGTTTTATTTGCTCTGCTCAATGGAGAAAATTACTGAATATTTAGTACTTGCCAATCATTACGTTGAGTTCGGGCTATACCAAGATGGTTAACCTCCACTCCTGCCCTCACGAAGTGTAAAGTGCAACCACCACCACCGTCCAGGTGTTCGAGCAGCTGGAACGTGTCTTTGCTGCTTTGGACAGCCGCTTTGTCCCAGCCAAGGCCATTGTCCTAGCTCTGTCAAAATCATGGTCAAGCATTCCATTTTTTTCTTTGCTATTTTTGCCTAATTCTAAAATTCTTACCTCTTCTTTTGTATTTGCTGTTTTACTTTATAAAAGTTGTCCTAATGCTCCTGAAATATTTTCTATTTCCACCTTGAGGTTTGTTGCAAAAACAGGAAGAGAAAATGTAAGGGAAAAGAAGAGGTCACATAGTTCCTGTATGATTTTCAAGACTCAGAACTTTCCTCTCTCTTTTAACATTCCTAGAAAGTAAAAGTAAGCAGTTATGAAAAAGGAATGCACAAAGGAAATTGGAAAGTAAATGATGCTGAAAATGAAAAAGAAAAGAAGTGACATCTTCTTTATCTAAACAACAAAATGTCACTTAACTACCCAAGTCACGGAGCAAGAGCTCTAGACAGAGGGACAGGATTCAAACCAGCCTGTGTGTGATTGTTGTAGCCGCAGGCAGGTCCAGAGGAGGGCAGCCGGCTCTTGAAGGCAGGCTGTTACCTGAAGGGCTAGTTTTCAGCTTTGCTAAATCAGAGAATCTGTTCTGTGATTTCTTTGTCGGTGAGAGGTCAGCTATTCCCTGAAGGCTAGTAAATGTTAGTCATTTGACAGGATACTCCCTGTCATGGGGACACTTACTGATGTTCACATAAGAGGTGAAATTAGAAATAAAAGTGTTTATTAGTGAGCTGAGAATTCAAGGAAGGGAAGCAGATCATCTCAGGGCAGCTTCCATCCAGTTCCCTTGGTTGGATGAGTTAGTTTTCTCCATTGTGGGAACAGCTAACAGATGTTGGGTACCTATTTTGTCAGGCATTATTATAGGTACGCTACATCATCCAATCTTCACAACAGTCCAAAGAAATAGATATGGGGGCCGGCCAGTGGCCGAGTGGTTCAGTTAGCGCACTTCCCTTGGCAGCCCAGGGTTCACCGGTGGGGATCCTGGGCACAGACCCACACGCCACTCATCAAGCCTTGCTGTGGCGGCATCACAAATAGAAGAACCAGAAGGACTTGCAACTCGGCTCTACAACCACGTCCTGGGGCTTCGGGGAGAAAAAGAAACAAAGAAAGAGGAAGATTGGCAACAGATGTTAACTGAGGGCCAATCCTACTGACCAAAGAAAATATATATCGCACAGTACAGAGTTGGGCTCTAGAAAATGGGTAGCGCATACTTCAGAAAAAAAGTAGATATGATTATCATTTCTGTATAACAGAAGAGAAAACTGAGGTTCCCAAGGTCACACAGCCAGTGCTGGCTGCAGCTGTGACAGGAACCCAGGCCTAGCCCCACAGTCTGCTGCCCTCGCCACTAGATTGGGCTGTCTCCTTCAACAACATGTTTTTTGTCTTAGATAAACACTCAGGAAGTTCTTACTCTCTAATTCCCGTTGTTCTTAGTCACCAAAAATCACCAATCGCTCATTCTAGACACATTACAACACACAGGAAGAGGCTACAGCTCCCTCTTCACTTGCTAAGCTCCAGTCCTGCCTTTCACACAATGTGTTTGTTGAGCTCTACTGTTTCTCTGAAACTTCCTATTCCCATCTGAGATATTGTCAGAAATTATCCAGGAGGTGAAAGCATCCACTCAAAATTTGTTCTTACTATCCTTGTTTTTAGGAGACTCCCATGTTCCGACCCAGTCCCCAGATTTTACGTCTACTCCCGCACCGGAACATGTACTCATTTTGTACGTGCTATGGGCCAGAGAGCCCTGTGTACCTCCTCTGTAACAGGCACCTTCTTGGACACTTGGGATATGGCACTACTGTCCTCAGGGAGCTTACAGTCTGTCTGGGTAGTTAGATGTTAAACAAGTAATTAGATGGTTGACTTAACTACGAGCATACGGAGTGAATCACACGCAGGCAAACTTCAAACTTTTCAGGAAACCAACATCCAGCAATGTGCCCAGGAGACCAGAAGTGCACCGTAATTCATTTTTCACAAATCTTATCTGCGAGACAATATCTTCTGTGAGCTTAAGACCAACTCAGATGATATCTTTAAGGTACACATACAATTAAAATTTTTTAAAGAAGGAGGAAAAGTATAATTAAGGAAAAAATAAGAAAAATCGATATCTCTTTTATGAGCTACTTTACGTTTTCTGCTCACCTGCAAAAGCCACCATTTATTGTATGACTGTTTCCTCCTTCTCTGACTTTTCTAGGTTTTTCTCCTCAAGAACAATCTAGGAGGTGTGAAAACTGTGTTACAATACTGTGTAGATAATGCATTGGTGCACATGGTTTGGAGTTTCCTATCTAGGCGTTCATATCAATAAGTGCACATTTTTAATTGACTTCACAAAAAAAAGTAGAAAGAGAAAGGAAAGGACAACAAA
>NW_025795543.1:0-2912 GCF_021613505.1 Equus quagga
TTTGTTGTCCTTTCCTTTCTCTTTCTACTTTTTTTTGTGAAGTCAATTAAAAATGTGCACTTATTGATATGAACGCCTAGATAGGAAACTCCAAACCATGTGCACCAATGCATTATCTACACAGTATTGTAACACAGTTTTCACACCTCCTAGATTGTTCTTGAGGAGAAAAACCTAGAAAAGTCAGAGAAGGAGGAAACAGTCATACAATAAATGGTGGCTTTTGCAGGTGAGCAGAAAACGTAAAGTAGCTCATAAAAGAGATATCGATTTTTCTTATTTTTTCCTTAATTATACTTTTCCTCCTTCTTTAAAAAATTTTAATTGTATGTGTACCTTAAAGATATCATCTGAGTTGGTCTTAAGCTCACAGAAGATATTGTCTCGCAGATAAGATTTGTGAAAAATGAATTACGGTGCACTTCTGGTCTCCTGGGCACATTGCTGGATGTTGGTTTCCTGAAAAGTTTGAAGTTTGCCTGCGTGTGATTCACTCCGTATGCTCGTAGTTAAGTCAACCATCTAATTACTTGTTTAACATCTAACTACCCAGACAGACTGTAAGCTCCCTGAGGACAGTAGTGCCATATCCCAAGTGTCCAAGAAGGTGCCTGTTACAGAGGAGGTACACAGGGCTCTCTGGCCCATAGCACGTACAAAATGAGTACATGTTCCGGTGCGGGAGTAGACGTAAAATCTGGGGACTGGGTCGGAACATGGGAGTCTCCTAAAAACAAGGATAGTAAGAACAAATTTTGAGTGGATGCTTTCACCTCCTGGATAATTTCTGACAATATCTCAGATGGGAATAGGAAGTTTCAGAGAAACAGTAGAGCTCAACAAACACATTGTGTGAAAGGCAGGACTGGAGCTTAGCAAGTGAAGAGGGAGCTGTAGCCTCTTCCTGTGTGTTGTAATGTGTCTAGAATGAGCGATTGGTGATTTTTGGTGACTAAGAACAACGGGAATTAGAGAGTAAGAACTTCCTGAGTGTTTATCTAAGACAAAAAACATGTTGTTGAAGGAGACAGCCCAATCTAGTGGCGAGGGCAGCAGACTGTGGGGCTAGGCCTGGGTTCCTGTCACAGCTGCAGCCAGCACTGGCTGTGTGACCTTGGGAACCTCAGTTTTCTCTTCTGTTATACAGAAATGATAATCATATCTACTTTTTTTCTGAAGTATGCGCTACCCATTTTCTAGAGCCCAACTCTGTACTGTGCGATATATATTTTCTTTGGTCAGTAGGATTGGCCCTCAGTTAACATCTGTTGCCAATCTTCCTCTTTCTTTGTTTCTTTTTCTCCCCGAAGCCCCAGGACGTGGTTGTAGAGCCGAGTTGCAAGTCCTTCTGGTTCTTCTATTTGTGATGCCGCCACAGCAAGGCTTGATGAGTGGCGTGTGGGTCTGTGCCCAGGATCCCCACCGGTGAACCCTGGGCTGCCAAGGGAAGTGCGCTAACTGAACCACTCGGCCACTGGCCGGCCCCCATATCTATTTCTTTGGACTGTTGTGAAGATTGGATGATGTAGCGTACCTATAATAATGCCTGACAAAATAGGTACCCAACATCTGTTAGCTGTTCCCACAATGGAGAAAACTAACTCATCCAACCAAGGGAACTGGATGGAAGCTGCCCTGAGATGATCTGCTTCCCTTCCTTGAATTCTCAGCTCACTAATAAACACTTTTATTTCTAATTTCACCTCTTATGTGAACATCAGTAAGTGTCCCCATGACAGGGAGTATCCTGTCAAATGACTAACATTTACTAGCCTTCAGGGAATAGCTGACCTCTCACCGACAAAGAAATCACAGAACAGATTCTCTGATTTAGCAAAGCTGAAAACTAGCCCTTCAGGTAACAGCCTGCCTTCAAGAGCCGGCTGCCCTCCTCTGGACCTGCCTGCGGCTACAACAATCACACACAGGCTGGTTTGAATCCTGTCCCTCTGTCTAGAGCTCTTGCTCCGTGACTTGGGTAGTTAAGTGACATTTTGTTGTTTAGATAAAGAAGATGTCACTTCTTTTCTTTTTCATTTTCAGCATCATTTACTTTCCAATTTCCTTTGTGCATTCCTTTTTCATAACTGCTTACTTTTACTTTCTAGGAATGTTAAAAGAGAGAGGAAAGTTCTGAGTCTTGAAAATCATACAGGAACTATGTGACCTCTTCTTTTCCCTTACATTTTCTCTTCCTGTTTTTGCAACAAACCTCAAGGTGGAAATAGAAAATATTTCAGGAGCATTAGGACAACTTTTATAAAGTAAAACAGCAAATACAAAAGAAGAGGTAAGAATTTTAGAATTAGGCAAAAATAGCAAAGAAAAAAATGGAATGCTTGACCATGATTTTGACAGAGCTAGGACAATGGCCTTGGCTGGGACAAAGCGGCTGTCCAAAGCAGCAAAGACACGTTCCAGCTGCTCGAACACCTGGACGGTGGTGGTGGTTGCACTTTACACTTCGTGAGGGCAGGAGTGGAGGTTAACCATCTTGGTATAGCCCGAACTCAACGTAATGATTGGCAAGTACTAAATATTCAGTAATTTTCTCCATTGAGCAGAGCAAATAAAACCAAATTTGACTAAATATTTTGTCGCTGAGAATAAGGTAAGATCTATGCCTGTAAAGATCAGGTATCTGTCATATCTGATCAACACTTCCAAGAGGGAAGGGAGGAACAAGAAGATTTAGAAAAGAAGCCTAACAAAGCCTTCTTAAAAGTAGTTTTTAACATCAGGGAGAAAGATCCAGATGTCCCTATCAATAGTTCAAAGTTGGTTTTTGCTGAGATGATAAGCATTTCCTTGAATTGGGACTTCTAAGCTTTTAATGAATAAATTTCACTTCAATTGTAAGAATATAGAAAGAGTCGAAAGTAATGACAACTTTCCAGGTTCTCGAAGAGAAA
>NW_025795544.1:0-4716 GCF_021613505.1 Equus quagga
AGCTTCCTGGGCTATCTGATTGGCCCCATGGGTGGAATAGAGTATCAAAGAGCACCCCAAAGAGAGAAAACAGAGATGATACTCATTCACTCTGGTGTGGGCTGGGGTGCCCCACCAGAAGGGTCTGCCCAGTCACAGACACTGGCAGAGAACATAGGAAATTTCACAGAAGATATTTCAAAGTGTGGAGCCAGGAACCGTGGCCCTGCTTGCCCAGATCTAAAGGCAGTACTAAGTAAAATATTGGTTCTTCTCATCTATGAACATAAAATGATAATCATGCAAATGACTTGGAGAAAGTGTTCCAAGCAGAGACAATAGCCTAGGTAAAGGCCCCAAAGCTAGAAAATACCTGACCTGTAAGAGGAACAGTCAGCTGCCAGAATAACCAGAGGAGTCAATGAAGAGTTGGTCATAAGAGAGGAGTTCAGAGAGCTGACAGGACAGCCAGATTAAGGCTGCTGATTCTAGTAATTGTAAGGGCTTTAAATTTTACCTGAGTGATATGGAGAGCCATTGCAGAGTATTTAACAGAAGTGTGATATGATCTGACTCATGGTTTAAAGGATAATTCTGAGTGCTGTGTTGAGGATAGAGTATTAGAGGGTAAGAGGTATGAGGCAATTGTGATAATTCAGGTGAAAGATGATGACAACTTGGAACTAGGTAACAGGTCTAAAACTGATTAGAAGTGACGGAATTTGGGATGCACATTGAAGGTGGGGCCAACAAGATTTCCTGATAGACTAGATGTGCCATCGGTTGAAATAGAGAATGTTGTGAGTGGAGTACTTTTAAGGATAAAAGAGATAACAGATTTTTTTTTTACAATGTAAATGACCCAGTAGAAAGGGAATGAAGAGGATATCAGAGCTATAGAAGAGATTTTTAGACCAATGTCTTCATGCAAGTGATAAGCAGATGAGGTCCAGTGCATGAGAAAAGAGGTTGTTTGCCTTTGGATAGGAGAATAGATAATGCATTTACAGGAGTAAGTAGCAAGGTAGCATGTAACTGGATGGGTGATGGCAGATTGGTAGATACAATCATAAGAGTTTATGAAAGTTTATCTTCTGATGTCTTAAATTTTCTCAATGAAATAGGAAGCAAGTTTATTTAATGTTTCCCAATAAGTCTGATACTTGCGGTAGCTTTTAGGCCAATATCCTCCTGAAAATTACAGCGCCATTTTATCCCTACATTGCTATCCTTTGTATCATGAGTAGTATTGAATTTTTCAACTCTAATATAAAGATAATCAAATGATTTACAATCTAATACTAGTAACAGCAAATTCTAATAAAAAAGGAGCAAGACCATATGGTATTTCTATTTTTTACTTTTTTAGAAATCTCCATGCTGTTTGACCAAGTGGCTGCACTACTTTGCATTCCCACCAGCATTATATGAGGGGTCCCTTTTCTCCACAACCTCTCCAACATTTGCTCTTTTCTGTCTTGTTAATTATAGCCATTCTGATGGGTGTAAGGTGATATCTCATTGTAGTTTTGATTTGCATTTCTCTAGTAATAATTGATGCCAAACATCTTCTCATGTGCCTGTATGTGTCTGTATATTTTCTTTCGAAAACTGTTTGTTCATATCCTCTGCCCATTTTTTGACCTGGTTGTTTGCTTTTTTTGTTGTTGAGCTGTATGAGCGCTTTATATATTTTGGAACTTAACCTCTTGTCAGATATATGATTTGAAAATATTTTCTCCCCGTTGGTGGGCTGTCTTTTGGTTTTGCTCATGATTTACTTTGCCTTGCAGAAACTTTTAATCTGATATAGTGTCATTTGTTTGTTTTTTCTATTGTTTCCCTTGCCTGGTCAGACATCATACTTGAAAATATGCTTCTAAGACCCATGTTGAAGAGCATACTGCCTATGTTTTCTTCTAGAAGTTTCAAGATTTCAGGTCTTACATTCAAGTCTTTAAGCCATTTTGAGTTAATTTTTGTGTATGGTGTAAGATAATGGTCTATTTTCATTGTTTTGCATGTGGCTGTCCAGTTTTCTTAACACCATTTATTGAAGAGACTTTCTTTTCTCCATTGTATGTTCTTGGCTCCCTTGTCAAACATTAGTTATCCATAGATGTGTGGGTCTATTTCTGGGCTCTCAATTTTGTTCCATTGATCTCTGTGTCTGTTTTTGTGCCAGTAACTTGCTGTTTTGATTACTATAGCTTTATAGTATATTTCGAAGTCAGAGATTTTAACACTTGCAGATTTGTTCTTTTTTTCTCAGGATTGCTTTGGCTATTCAGAGTCTTTTGTTGTTCCATATACATTTTAGGATTCTTTGTTGTATTTCCACGAAGAATCTCACTGGCATTCTGATTGGGATTGCATTGAATCTGTAGATTGCTTTAGGAAATACGGACATTTTAATTATGTTAATTCTTCCATGGGCATGGAATATCTTTCCATTTCTCTGTGTCTCCTTTGACTTCTTTCAATAACATCTTATCATTTTCACTGTATAGGTCTTCACCTCCTTGGCTAAATGTATTCCTAGATACTTTACTCTTTTTGTTGTAATTGTAAATGGGATTATATTCTTGATTTCCCTTTCTGCTAGTTCATTATTGGTATATAGAAATGCAGCTGATTTTTGTATGTTGATTTTGTACCCTGCAACTTTGCTGTAGTTATTGATTATTTCTAATGGTTTTCTGGTGGATTCTTTAATGTTCTTTATATTTAGAATAATGTCATTTGCAAACAGTGAGAGTTTCACTTCTTTCTTTGTAATTCAGATCCCTTTTATTTCTTTTTCTTGCCTAAAGGCTCTGGCCAAAACTTCCATTACTATCTTGAATAAGAGTGTCAAGAGTGGGCACCTATATAATCCAGCTATCCCACTACTGGGTATTTATCCAAAGAATATGAAATCAACAATTCAAAGAGATTTATGCACCCCTATGTTCATTGCAGCATTACTCACAGTAGCCAAGATGTGGAAGAAACCCAAGTGTCTATCAATGGGTGAATGGATAAAGAAGTTGTAGTGTGTGTATGTATATATATGTATGTATATATATATATACATACATACATATATATACATTGGAATACTACTCAGTCATAAAAAAGACAAAATTGTGCCATTTGCAGCAACATGGATGAACCTTGAGGGTATTATGCTAAGCGAAATAAGCCAGACAGAAAGATAGTCACCACATGATTTCACTCATATGTGGAAGATAAGCACATGGACAAGGAGAACAGATTAGTGGTTACCAGAAGAGGGAAGAGGGTTGGGCAGGGTAAAAGGGCACATATCCATAGTGACGGATAAAACTAGAATATTGGTGCAGTCTATACAGAAACTGATTTATAACAACATACTCCTGAAATTACACAATGTTATAAGCCAATATGACATCAATAAAATAATTAATTTTGTTTTTAAATTTTAAAAAGGAGTCAGATCAAGATTTGATTAGAAGTCAGACTGTTGAAAAAAAAGGCATTGAGCTGCTGAGTAACATGCAATGAGTAAGTTATTAAATTTGAATTAATTTAGGGGACCTATAGAACAGACAAGAGGAGAAGTTTGTGGAATCTAACTGATAGGTAATAATTTCAGTGTGAAAGTTCAGAATAGTTCTTATCAATGTAATAGCATAGATTCTAGACCTACTTTGATACTAGGAAAATTTTCAAAAAGATCACAAATACTTAAATTTATAGATCTCATTATGATCCTTTCAGTTCTTTCATTCTATAATTAAAATAGAAAATGATCATTACAAGGCTCTTACAGAGATCAACATTATTACACTGTCATAGGCATTTTCTTCTTCTTTGAAGTGAAATAAGGTGAATAATTGTAAAGTGAATCCAGAAATTTAATTTTAAGATGTTGTAAGCTGGCAGTGATGTAGGAAAAAGTTAAATGGAAGCTCTGTGCAAAGATTTTTGATGCCAAGTTGCTGTGTCATCTGTAACCTCATGAAGGATTTGATTTTTAATTATTATACAAATAGAGTCATTTTGACATCCATGCTCTTCTGAGCTTGAGAGTTAAAAAATAATAGCATTCCCTGATCAGGACCCTGCTTATCTTTCACATCTCTACTTGGACCACATTCCCTGTAGTCCACTGTGCACTGATTACCCTGATCTTACATTAGTTCCTACCATAGAGTTTCTGCACAAGGTTTTCTCTTTTGCCTTAATTGTTCTTCCCACTGTAATGCTAAAGAATGGTTCTACCTCATCATTCCGATCTTGGTTTAGAAATCATCACTTAGAAAAGCCCCCAGATCCACCCAAGTAGAGTTACCCACTCACACATGCAGCACTCCATTACAATTTTTTGAGATTCGCTTATCACTCTATGACTTTACTTTCATTTGTATATGCTGTTCATCTCCTGCGCTAGAACGCAAGCTCCAGGACAGAAAGGAAACACATTGTCTCATCCATCACTATATACTCAGATCCTAGAAGAGTATCTGAGACTTTGTAAAATTCTGCAAATACATTTCAGTAAATAAATTAACATAATTAAAAATGGTTGGTGGTAATCTATGCTAGATATCTATTCCATGTATGCAGTTTGAATTTAAAAATAAAAATCTTTATTTAAATATTGTTTGAAATACTGTAACTAATATGGCAATTATTGTATTGATATATATCACATTTTTCCAAGAAAACCATAACAGAATACTGAATCATGCTATGACCTTAGCTTTCCCATAT
>NW_025795545.1:0-24076 GCF_021613505.1 Equus quagga
AAATCCCAAATAAGCAACCTTAAAGCACACCTAACTGAACTAGAGAAAAAAGAACAAATGAAGCCCAAAGTCAGCAGAAGGAGAGAAATAATAAAAATCAGAGCAGAAATAAATACTATTGAAAAAGGCAGTAGAAAGGATCAATGAGACAAAGAGCTGGTTTTTTGAGAAGATAAATAAAATTGACAAACCACTAGCCAGACTTACAGAGAAAAAAAGGGAGAAAGCTCAAATAAACAAAATCAGAAATGAGCGAGGAGAAATAACAACAGACTCTGCAGAAATACAACAGATTATAAGAGAATACTACAAAAAACTATATGCCAACAGAATGGATAACCTAGAGGAAATGGATAAATTCTTGGACTCCTACAGTCTCCCAAAGCTCACTCAAGAAGAGGCAGACAATTTGAACAGACCAATCACAAGGAAAGAGATTGAAACAGCAATCAAAAGCATCCCAAAGAATAAAACCCCAGGACCAGATGGCTTTCCTGGGGAATTCTACCAAACTTTCAGAGAGGATTTAATACCCATCCTTTTCAAGCTACTCCAAAAAATTAGGGAAGATGGAACACTTCCTAACACATTCTATGAGGCCAACATCATGCTGATACCAAAACCTGACAAGGACACCAGGAAAAAAGAGAACTACAGGCCAATATCACTGATGAACATAGATGCAAAAATTCTAAACAAACTTTTGGCAACCAGAATTCAGCAATTCATCAAAAGAATCATACATCAGGATCAGGTGGGATTCATACCAGGGACACAGGGATGGTTCAACATCCACAAATCAATCAACGTGATACACCACATCAACAAACTGAGGAATAAAAACCACATGATCATCTCAATAGATGCAGAGAAGGCATTTGACAAGATCCAACAGCCATTTATGATAAAAACTCTGAACAAAATGGGCATAGAAGGAAACTACCTCAACATAATAAAGGCCATATATGACAAACCCATAGCGAACATCATACTCAATGGGCAAAAACTGAACGCCATCCCCCTGAAAACAGGAACGAGACAAGGATGCCCTCTATGACCAAATCAGTCTCACTGAGCTAAATTTAAGATGTCTGTATGGCTAGTGCCTTCTGGAGTCTCCTTTTGACTTCCCAGCATCTGGATGCCACCTACAGTCCTTGACTTGTGGCCCCTTCCTGCATCTTCATGTCCAGCCACCCAGCACCTTCTCTCATCTGTGATATCTGTTTCTATCCGTCACCACATCTCCCTCTATGACCCTACCACCGGCCTCTTTCACTTATTAGGCCCCTCGTGATGCCATTGGTGCCACATGGATCACCCAGGGAACTCTCCACATCCCAAGACCCTTGCCTTAATAACCCCTGCAAAGTCCCCTTTGCCGTGGGAAGGTAACACGCTCATAGGTTCTGGGGATTGGAAGGTGGACATCATTGGGACCATTATTCTCTCTACGTCACCATGCATCATGCCTTGAAGTTCTCCTATACCTACACTTTTGTAAATAATCCTTTTGTACATAAACCTTCCTCCAGTAACCTATTTCTAGTCTCACCTGATTCCCTCAATCTGTGCACCATCCATGGCACTTTTTTTTTTCCAATTTTTTTTTATTGAGTTATTGATAGGTTACAATCTTGTGAAATTTCAATTGTACATTAACGTTTGTCAGTCATGTTGTAGGTGCACCACTTCACCCTTTGTGCCCACCCCCCACCCCACCTTTCCCCTGGTATCCACTAAACTGTTCTTGGTCCATAGTTTTAAATTCCTCATATGAGTGGAGTCATACACAGATTATCTTTCTCTGGCTGGCTTATTTCACTTAACATAATTCTCTCAAGGTCCATCCATGTTATTGCAAATGGAATGATTTTGTTCTGTTTTGCAGCTGAGTAGTATTCCATTGTATATATGTGCCACATCTTCTTTATCCATTTGTCTGTTGCTGGGCACTTAGGTTGCTTCCACGTCTTGGCTATTGTAAACAGTGCTGCAATAAACATTGGGGTGCACAGGACTTTTGGGATTGCTGACTTCAGGCTCTTTGGATATATACCCAGTAGTGGGATGGCTGGATCGAATGGTAGTTCTATTTTTAGTTTTTTGAGGAATCTCCATACTGTTTTCCATAGTGGCTGCACCAGTTTGCCTTCCCACCAGCAGTGTATATACACAGAGACGGATAAATAACAACTTCCAGGTGGAAAGTTTAATTCTATTCTTTTTGAAATGAGTGTCAATGGACTTGAAGCCAATTATTTCCATGAGTGTTAACTTTTCTTTAACATTATTGGATTCGCAATTGGATAGCATTTATGGTGACTTAATATAAAAATGAAAATAAAAGAAGACCCCGGTTACTATATGAAGAAAATAATACTTTAACTGTTTCATAGAAAACCTAAATGCACTTACCTGCTGTCGAGAAAGAGGCCACCACCCTCCAGTTTCTCCACAACATGGGTATAACTGGGAGCCCAAGCCTCTTACATCTAATTTTGTAGCCCTGGAGACTCAAACTCTGGATAATCACTGACAGCTTATTTCTTACAAGCATCAAAACAAGTAATTAAGGCAAATGACAGCTCCCTTGTGCCATTTTCAATGACTGGAATTTCCTTCAAACTACACAGAAAAATGGCATCTTGAAACTGACTACTAGGCTTTGTTTGCACATAATTAAAATGCCCTCTTGAATTAGTAAGACTAAGGTAAGGCAGTATTACTCAAAGCCCCCCTGATCTACAACAAAATTCAGTGGGCCTCTTTTGATTTTATAGGCAGCATATACCAATTTTAGACAAGTTATTGCAACCCATTTATGAAGTCACCCAAATGGTGTACATTTTGAGTGGATTCCTAAACAAGAGAAAACTCTCACGAGTCCAGTCTCCCAGCAAGCTGCTGTTGTATTTGGGCCATATGACCCGGCATAGATGGTTGTTCTTGAAGTGTATTTGCAGATGAGCATTGTTCAGAACTTTGGATAAACTTTGAATTACAGATCAGACCTTTAGGATTTTAAAGCAAAGCAATAAGTGCCTCTGCAGTTAACTAGCCACCTTTTGAGAAACAGCTTCTGACTTTTTAATGCACCTTAACAGAGACTCAGTGATTGACAATAGGCTACTAAGTTACTATGGAGCCTACACTTTCCATCAGGAACCGGCTGTTGTCTACCTCACCAATCTGTAACATTAGGCATGCACAGCAGCCAACAGCACTCCTGTTCCTGAGCAAGTGGCCACAATGTTTGCAGTCAATACTTTGGTTACATTGCTTTCTCTTTCACAGCCTCAACTTGTAGCCTCATAAGGTATTCCCTATGACAACCTGAATATGGAAGGAAGCATTGGGGTCTTATTTTCAGATGATTCTGCATAATATGCGGGCACCACACAAAAGTGAACATTTGTAGCACTACATTCCTGCCGTTCAGTGTTCCTGAAAGACAGTGGCAAAGGAAAATTCATCTAGTATTCAAAAATTCAAAAAGTATACCGGGAAAATTGGAATAAGATTTTTTAAATTTAATTATGGGAAAAGCTCTGTTCACAATAGTTTAGAGGGATAGAACAAATGCCCTCCGAATGTGTTATATGCTTGAAATTGGAAACCACTATACATTGCTGTTTCTCTAATAATTTATGGGACCCAGAATGTATGGGTCCAGAGTGAAAATAGGAGTGGGTCTCCTACATATTATCCTTAGTGACAGCCAGCTAAATCTCTGTTTCTCATAAGTGAAACTATGAACTCTAGTAGTTTAGAGTAGTGATGCTTCTACTAGGGAACAGAGTGATGGATCCGTTAAATGGGAATCGTGACTTGCTTGATCAAGAAAATTTGGTGGGGAGTAACCTATACTGTGGTTTGCTCAAGGCTTCTATATTCTCTAGAGCCTTCTATATTCTCCAGAGCCTTCTATATTCTCTAATATGTATTTTCTATATTTTTAAGGTAATATGGTAATAAACACCAATGATTACATAATAACCCTCCAAATTTCTGGTGATGTAAACGTTGGTTTTGAATAAAGCTACATATGCGATTATCTTGTTTTGAGGCATGCGATCTTTGTTATATTTGTATATGTTATTTTGAGAAAACAAAAGCATTTGTATTCTCAAGCAGTTCAAAAGATCAAAAGTATTTTTAATCATTTAACAATGTTTGTAAAAGTAAGTTTATAACATGTGTCATGTGTCAGTAACAAGCAATGTCTGACATGTTCAGGTTAACAAAATACTATTAGCATTATTCCCATAGATGAAGACACCATTTTAGTTTTGTCTGACCAGGTCAAGATAGAAAGAATCTATCATCTCCTTCACAGCTAAATGCTACTGGTGACACTCAAAAGAATGTATTTCCCACATGTAGAAAAAGAATGGGAAGGAAAGTAACAAAGAGCTAATGACACACCAGCATAATGAAAGAAGCATGGGCTTGGAAACATAGATTTAAATTCAGTTCCAGGCTTTGTCATTTACTGTGTTATCTTTGGTGAATTAATGAAATTTTCTCAGCCTCAACTTTTTTATCGGTAATAAAGACATGATGATACATATTTCACACGTGTGTAAGTATTAAATTAGGAAATGATGTTAACATACCTACCACAAAGTCTAACAGTTGTGGAGTCCAGGATATGTAAGTTTGTCCACACTTCCCCCTTTAATTCTTAGTACTATAACAGATTGGTATTATTTTAGAATTCTTATATTATTTTTAAAAATCTAAGAAACAGATCAAGAACCAAAGTGGGCAGTAATGAACATGTGGGTACAATTTGGGATGTCAAAGGGTATCTCAGCTCTTTCTTGGATCTTCTCTTCACTCTATTTTTCTTAATTCACCCCTTACTGTCCTTCAATAAATTGTCATTTTTTTCCCTTGCTTTCTCATTATTATAATGACTGTCTTGTCCTCTCTTTCTAATCTCAGGTTGGTGCTTGTGGGAAACTTAGCAGGCTGCAATCGTGACTCAGGTGGATTACTGTAGCTGAGGTACAGCCAACTTTCCTGTGTGAGAACATCAGCTTCTTCTTCCCTTGATTACTGTGGTTATTATGACAGTCTTTGGCTCTGAAAGCTTTGATTTCTCCCTATTAGCTAATTCTAAATGTCTCTTCTCAGTTTTACCTAAAGCCTCACTCCAGCTGTTCCCTACTGCTCAATCTTCTTCAATCACGCCGATATTCTCAGCATATAATGAACAACCCTTGCTCATTTATTCCTTGGGTTATTTTACTTTTCTCTTTTTTTATCTTTAACTTCCTCTTTTCCCAGTGTACTGATGCAGCACTTACAATATCCAAAGCTTTAAACGAAAATCACCATCACAAAGAGACTTTCCCTTTTCACTCCAGCAATATTTTCCACATTCCTGGTATACCTACAGACATTACTCAGGAAATTGAAATTTCATGATATATTCTGTTCATTACTACTTTGCATATATACTTTACACATATTTACATAATGTGTGAAGGTAGGGAGAGATCAAAGCTCAGCAATGTGAGACTTTGGGAAAATAGACTCAGGAGACACTATGGCATTTAGACTAAGCAAGAGTGTTCCCCACCTCAAAGGTTGCAGAGCTTCAGTCTCCACGTAAGAGAAAGATAACACAAGATAAATCACCCAAACTGAAACTACCTCACCTTAAGATCCTGTTCCTAGTATTAATAGTCATGAAATAGTTACCACTCAGAATTCAAACATCATTTAAAACATTAAGAAGTTTGCAAATATAGCAGGAGTCAACAATAAATTTTAATTAATGTGATGAGAATATTTCCCTTAACATCCCAAAAAAGTCAGGAAGAGACAGAGAGGAAGGGAGAGAGATTTGGAAGCTGAATCTGACTCCTAGGAGTCAAACTGTAGGGCTTATGTACCCCTCCATGACATCAGGGATTTAGACTCTAGAGAATCTTTGCTGAATTGTTTCGTCTTATATCACAAACTTAGAAATTAGATTGAATGCTCTCCTATGTTGGATTTTACAAGAATGTAATTCCTTGTAAATTGCTGGAGAGAATGCTTCCTCAAGCCCACTTCATGAATATGTTTTAAAATATTAATTAAAAGCGCCAGTCCAGTGCCATAGCGGTTACGTTCTCATGCTCCACTTCAGTGGCCCGGGGTTCACTAGTTCAGATCCCAGGCACAGACCTATGCACTACTCATCAAGCCATGCTGCCAACAGGCATCCCACATATAAAATAGAGGAAGATGGGCATGGATGTTAACTCAGGGCCAATCTTCCTCAGCAAAAAGGGGAGGATTTGTGGCAGATGTTAGCTCAAGGCTGATCTTCCTTAAAATAAATAAATAAAATAGAATATTAATTATGGACAAAATACAAATTGACTTAGAATACCTGGTGACCACAGCAAACAGCAAGGGGAAAGCTAAATCAGCTGAAATGCAACCATTCAGAGATAATTGCTGTTAATATTTGCTGTATTATTTTTCTGGATTTTTCTATGTATAATACGTGGGTCTTGAAATCCATAAGCAACATAAGTTGGATTCTATCTTTTTCATTTAACATAAAATAATCATTATTTTTCTTGGAATCATTGATTCACTTCATTGGAACTAATTTGCATTTCTTCCAAATATGGGCAATCTACTCTTCCAAGCTTCTATTAATACAATTAATACAATTAATCTATACCTTCTTAAAAATGACAAATGTATACTAGAAGCATATTTAACTATCTAAAACCACTGGGTGTCAACCAATCTGTTGGTTCCACCACACTCAAATATCACCCAATTAGATCCACTTATGCTTTCTCTTGGCCCCTGACAATCTGACTAACCCTTTCCAGACTCTTTCAGAAAGCCATAGCACAACTGTGGCTACTTATCACAAGGCATAGAATTATTTATTGTAGATGAAATGGCCTTGCTTCAGAATCCGAGGGATCTGCATTGTTATTTTCCCACTGGGATAGACATGTGTTCCACACTGCATGTTGTTCCCACCACTAACCTCTGTACCCTGGACCAGCTCTGAAGCCGATTTCTGACCTAGAGCCAGTCAAAGATGGAAACTTTTGTGTCACCTGATATATGAGTATGATGATATGATGATTCCATGATGCAGAATAAATTACTGCCTACTGATTGGCTTAAAGTAATACACATTTTTTTTAAAGATTTTATTTTTTCCTTTTTCTCCCCAAAGCCCCCTGTACATAGTTGTATATTCTTCGTTGTGGCTCCTTCTAGTTGCGGCATGTGGGATGCTGCCTCAGCGTGGCTTGATGAGCAGTGCTATGTCTGCGCCCAGAATCCGAACCAACGAAACACTGGGCTGCCTGCAGCGGAGCGTACGAACTTAACCATTCGGTCACGGGGCCAGCCCCAAGTAATACACATTTTTATATCACAGTTTCTACAGGGGAGCAGTCCAGGCACCACTTACCTGGGTTTTCTGGACTCTGCAGGGTATCAGGCTGCAATTCAGATGTCAGTCAGAGTTGTGGTTTGATAAGAAGCTCAACAGGGGAAAGATCCCCTTAAAGCTCTTCAAGTTGTTGGCATATTTAATCTTGCAGATATAGGGCTAAGGTACCCATTTTCTTGCAGGCTGTTGATCCGATCCTAGAAGCCACCTGCAGTTCCTTGTTACATGGTCCTCTCTGTAGGCCCTCTCACAGCATGGTCTTCAAAGTCAGCAATGAAAAGAGTCTTTCTAACTTCAGGAAGGACCTAGTATTTCTTTCAATGGCTTTCACTAATTAAACCAAGCCCCCCCAGGATAAACCCCCATGTAATTAACTGAAAAGGAAGAGCTTTTGGAGTTTAATTGCACATGCAGTATTCTTCTTCTTGCTATATAGCATAACTTAACCAAGGTGATGACATCCTATTACATTTGCCATATTGTATTGTTTAGAAGCAAGTCACAGGTCTCACCTGCACACAATGGGAGGAGATTATACAAAGTTATATACTCCAGAAAGTGGTAATCAATTACCTTAAGGGTTGTTTATCAGACCCGGTATAAGAGTAAGAGCAGTATTTACAGGAAAGTATTGCCTCTAAATCTTAAAAGAGTTCTTCTAAGAGTTGTGCTTTCTCACTTCTGGTGGGGAACAGAAAATGCAATAATTCGTCTTTTATTTTGGGGAGGATATGTTGGACTATTTCTCTTTACTTAAACCCTAAACACATCATTGATGTTGCAGTTCTCTGAATCTTTTCATTCCTTTGTGTCTTACTAAGACCTTCAGCACACTAACTACCTCTTGGTAGCTGGAGAATTAACATGGCCCTGAGTGAAACTTTACAGAAATACTTTTATCCATCCATGGAAATGTGAATTGTTTCTGCTTTTCTTTTAAAATTAAAAATGAAAATAATGCATTTGCCAAATCAGTGATTGAATACTATGTTCCATAAGCCACATTCATCTGCTCAAGGGCAACTATTTGGTTGAGTTTTCCATAGTCAACAGGCATGCTCCAAGATCTATCAGGTTTCATTCTGCTTGAAGAACTCTTCTTATGATTTCTTTTACTGTAAACCCACTGAAGACATTTCTTTAGCTTTTTTTTTCTGAAAAGGCTTTGTTCCATCTATATTTTTAAAGAATATTTCTTAGGCGTAGGATCATAGTTTTACAGTTATTTTCTTCACCAGTTTAACAATGTCACTCATTGTCTTCTACCTTCCATTGTTCATTGGAGAGTCAGTCCTTGTCTTTTAATTCAGGTAGGATGAGAAGATACTGCAGATCCACATTTCCCCTGAAATAACATTTTTTTTTTTCCTGTATTAACGAAAGTTTTATTTATAGTATATTTTTTAAAATGCAGGTTTACTCACAAAAATGTAAATGCAATAACTAAGAACTTAGAAGAAATAACATTTTTAAAAAGAGAAATTGCAAAAATTATTTTAAAGAGAAAAATTAAAAAAACTAGGACAAACAAATCAAAATTTCATAGAGGAAAGAGATCCTCCTTGGTGAACCTGCTATCACCAGCTGTTTCCTTTACTGCCAACTTTTCTGATTCTGAAAAAATGCTGAGTTTCACATTTGGGGCTTGCAGAGGGATACTACTGAGAAAACAAAGAATACAGCAATGCTTTGTGGACACACAATAATTTATTCATGAACCGAAAACTAAAGAAATCCAAAAGTCATGACCAATATTTCCCACAGGGCATGTGTTATATTCTAGGGGGCATGGGGGGCTGGGGACCTGAATCAGAAAGGCAGACTGAAACGTTCTACATAAATGTCATGGTACTTAGGAGAAAAGAATCTGACTAGAGAATTGAGACCTTTCACAAAACCTTTACCATCTCCCCCTCACAATATTTGTCTGGCTATTAAGCTGCATGGGGTAGCAAGAGAGAGTGGTGAACTCAAATATCAGAAGGTAGAGCTCAACCATTATGAGCCTTTCATAACTGAGGGATCTACATATCTGTCAGGTCTCAATCAAAACCCCAGCCAACTCAAAGAGCAGCGAAGGCAATAGGAGGGCTGAGTCTTGAGAAAAATTTTTGCCTCCAGCCTGCTGAGTTTGATGGCTTCTTTACTAATCTCTGGAAGATCTCTTTCCCCCTTTTTCTTCCAGCAGTCCTTCCAGTACATTTAAGACAAATCACTGTTCTAATTTCCCTCTCCTTAAAAACCAAGAATAGTTGTTTTATGTCTTGACTAGACATTGACTCATATAAACAGGATCTGATTGTTCTCAGTATTAATAGCAATTTGAAAATTGTTCTTTTATGTACAAACTAAACTCTCATGAACCTCAAAAGGACAATTACATGAGAGGGCAATTATACCTCATCAGTAGGGTTCTGAAAGGCTTGGTAACATAGATATTATAAGAAGGCAATCATAGTCACAATGTAGGACAAGATTTACATATGCTAACAAGTATATGTATATAGTACCATAATTTATTTAGGTGTGTATAAATTTATGGATGTGTTTGTGCATATATATATATATATATATATATATATACACATATTTCTCTATGTTAAGAGCCAAGATCTTTCCATATCTCTTCAGTCATTTCCTGTTTAACCTTGATAGGTCTATGGAAACACGTCTTCATGGATAGAAAATCCACATTTTCTAGGAAAATCACTATTTTTTGCTTATTTTTTGAGGAGGGTTAGCTCTGAGCTAACTTCTGCTTCCACTCCTCTTCTTTTTGCTGAGGAAGCCTGACCCTGAGTTAACATACATACCCATCTTCCTCTAATTTATATGTGGGATGCTTGTCACAGCGTGGCTTGACAAGCGGTGCATAGGCCCGCATCTGGGATCTGAACTGGTGAACCCTGGACCGCCAAAGCAAAACGTGTGAACTTAATCATTGCACCACCAGGCCGGCCCCCAAAATCATGTATTTAAAATCAAAAAGCCAAAAAAAAGTTCATAAAAGCACAAAAATATCCACAAACATCACTCTCCTTACTCTTTTCCCTTCCCTATGTCATACACTCTAGAAATCAATTTTCTCCTAAGCTAAAATATTGGATTTCATTTCTCATGGGTGAATACCTAGGAAAGGAATTGTTGAGCTGTGTTGGAAGTTTTTGCACAACCTCTTACGATATTGTAAACTATTTTAAAATTAATTTTACCCTTTACTCCCATCTGAAATGTATGAGCATTCCACTTGCTCCACATTTTCATCAATACTTAGTATTTCAGTCTTATTCATTTCAGCCATTCTAACTAGTATGCAGTGGTGTCTCATTGTGGATTTAACACAAATTTCATTGATAACTAGTGATGTTTAGTATTTTTTCATGTGTTTATAGATGATTTGTATATCTTGATTTTTCAAGCGCTAAAATATTTCTCCAATTCTTTAAGCAGATTGTTTGTCTTGTTTTGAGTGTCAAAAGTTCTCTATATCTTCCACGTACAAACAATTTGTCAAACATCTATATTGCAAATATTTACTCCTGGCCTGTGACTTACATTTTTCTTTTCTTAATCATGTCTTTCATCAATAGGAAACTCTTACCACAAGATACGAATGTTGATGGAAGTTTCTTTTCTCAATTTTTTGGTGATCTATACTTTTCACATTTTATCTGAAAAAAATTGCTGCCAAAAATTTCAAATTTTTCTGTTTTATACTAAAATTTCTAGTTTTAATTTTTATGTTAGATTTATGATTCATTTCATTTAATTCAAGCTAATAGTTGTGTATTGTGTGAGGAAAAAATTAAGGCTTATTTATCCGTATGAATATCCAGTTATCTCAGCATTATTTGCTGAAAATCATCTCTTCATTAAATTATAATGGCATGTTTATTTAAATTTAGATGAATGCATATGCCTGAACCCATTTTGGGACTTACTACTGTAATATCATACTGCTTTTATTACACAATTTTTTGGGAATAAAATAATATATGAATTTAGGGATGAACAACGAATTAGTTTTACTTTGGAAACACACATATATAATTAACTATATGATAAAGCATCCAAAGACAATTTCCAAATATTGTAAAATATAGTCCAAGAATTTTATTTTCTAAACTTTTAGTTTACATGTGGTTTAGAGCTATTTCACTGAAAATTAATGTATGAAAAAATACATAATCATAAAATGTGCTGCCACAGATATATTAACTAATGGCCTATTGATAAAATGATTGGAATTATCAATTACACTACAAGAGTTGAATAATCTGTAGCATAATAAATCTGATTTTTTCAGAAACAAAATAATGAATCTAACAATATTATATTGAGTTAGAAAGCAATGTTGTGACAACTAATTTTCTGAATGCGTCTTTCACATCTTTGTTCCTAAGACTGGAGATGAAGGGATTCAGCATGAGAATCACTGCTGTGTAAAACACAGAACCTATTTTAACTATGAGCAAAGATGTTTTAGGATTAGGGATACAGTAAAGGAAAAGAATGGATCCCAAAATGGTGATGACTGTGAAGTGGGAGGCACAGGCAGAGAAAGTTTTCTGGCGCCCACTTACTGGTGGCATCCTCATAACAGTGATAAAATTTAGTATATAGGACAGCAGAATAATCACCCGGCTGCTCAACCCACTGAATATGGCAATGATAAAACACAGCATCTGGCTGATATAAGGGTATGAGCAGGAGAAAGAAACAATTACAGAGTGGTAACAGATAAAATTCTATACGATGCTAGACCTACAATAGGATAATACAAGAAGAAAATATGTGAGTGTCAGGGAACACACTATATCCCATGAGTAAGACTCGGACATCAGCAGCACACAAAGCTTCTGAGACATAGTAGTGGGATAGAGCAAGGAGTTATAAACTGCCAGAAGATGGGTGATAGGCCATCGCTGCTAACATGAAAGTTTCTGTTACTACAAATATGCAAGCAAAACAAAATTGTAGAATGCAACCAGAGAAAGAGATGGTTCTGTCTTCCACAATTGAGTTCTCCAACAGTTTAGGTGTAACTACAATAGAATAACAGAAGTCTATAAAGAATAAGTGACTAAGAAAAAAGTGCATGATCGTATGGAGATTTGTATTGATCTTGATGATTATTATCATGCCTAAATTCCCACTATAGTGACTGTGTAGGTAGACAAGAAAACCAGGAAGAGTGGAATCTGGAATTCTGGATATTCTTTTTTTTTTTGAGGAAGATTAGCCATGAGCTAACTACTGCCAGTCCTTCCCTTCTTTGCTGAGGAAGCCTGGCCCTGAGCTAACATCCGTGCCCATTTTCCTCTACTTTTTATGTGTGGGACGCCTACCACAGCATGGTGTGCCAAGCGGTGCCATGTCCGCACCCGGGATCTGAACTGGCAAACCCCAGACCACCAAGAAGCGGAACGTGCAAACTTAACCGCTGCGCCACCAGGCCAGCCCCTGGAGTTCTGGATGGTCTGAAAAACAATGGATAATAAAAATAGGTATGGTACTTTGATTTCCTTTAGATAACATCATGATTCCTATTGAATAAAGAACTAATAGTTATTCCTAAAAATATAAATGAATAGAAAGGAGAAACAGAAAAGAAAGAGGCTTCATATTTCTCTCTGAAGTTGGTATAGAACAGTGATTCTCAAAGTATGCTTCCCAAGCAGCAGCAGCAGAAGCACCTGAAAATTTGTTAGGGGTGCAAATTCTCTAGTCACATCAAAAATTTCCCGAATCAAAAACTCTGGTATGGGGCCCACAATTTGTGATTTAACCAGACCTCCAGGTGATTTTGTTGCATGTTAAATTATGAGAACCACTGATATAGAAAATATGTAGTAATGAGCCTATTGTTTAAAATTCAGCTCTTGTTAGGATTTTTAATGTAGTACTGAAACATGAATTTCCAGAATGAAAGAAACTGTAAAAACACAGAAGAGCCAGAATAGAAGCACAGGGTACGTTGTTACGGTTCTAAGAATCACACTATCAAGGAGATAACTTGGCATTGCAAGTGGTGCCACATAAATTTTAGTATTAATTATTTTATATTTTGACCATTTCTAGACATAATGCAGAATTAAATGCCCACAGAATTTATCTGTTGGAATGAATCTTAAAATGTAACTAGTTTGTGCCTTTCACCTAATGCTTGAGAATTCGTTACAGAATTTTATCCCTGAAATGATTTCAAATAGTTTTCATGAAAATCAAAGATTAGGATTAGTTTTGTACTCAAATTTAAACTAGGCCTATAAAATTTCAAAAATCACCATATATCACATAAATTTTCTATGACTTACCCATTGCTAACTTCTGCTAGTTTCTGTAATACAAAATTTAACTGTCAGAAACACTTCGTGCCTGTTAGTGACAATTAAAATATCTCTGACCATAAGGCCAGTCCACTGACGTAGTGATTAGGTTTGCACACTCTCCTTGGGTGGCCCAGGGTTTGTGGGTTCAGATCCTGGGTGTAGACCTACACATCACTCATTAAGGCATGCTGTGGTGGCATCCCACATACAACATAGAGGAAGATTGGCACACATGTTAACTCAGAGGCAATCTTCCTCAGGCAAAAAGAGGAAGATTCTCAACAGATGTTAGCTCAGAACCAATCTTCCTCACACACAAAAAGTCTCTCACCATAAAAAGGATCATCTATAATTTTTGGAATAATCTATATGAGCTGTAGCTCCATGTTTTCCGCCTAAAGAGAAATTTAACAAAAGAGACATGAAATGACCTGAAGCCAGAAGATCTTGATTATTTTACTGAGCATTTCTTTTGACAGTTAATGAACTTCAGGCATATTCCTTCTCTGTAGTCAAACATTCTTTAAGACAGCAAGGCTTGACGTTTGTAACACAAGTGGCAATATATTTCAATGTGTATACCAGTAAAATGGCGTTATACTTCCAAGACATAAGAAATATCAGAGAATATAAGGAAAAAGCTAAAAGCTGAAACCACAGTCTAAACTCTGCAAAGCTCTGCATCTTATATCTGCCTGTATGACTGTGGAGATATAAACTACAGAGAATCATAATTGAAGTATTACTCAGTGGGTGATGAAACATACAATTAGTAGAAACAATATCCCTTGTGTCATTGTGGTAGATGCATTTTCTTCTAAATCATTAGGAATAATTACATCACCGAGTCTATTCCATTAATTTCTTGTAGATATTAAATTATTGAAATAATACATATTGATTAAAGATAATGTAAACTGTTGAGTTTTAAATGAGAAAAAAAAGGAAAATTCAGAAATAGCTGCTATTAACTCAACTGAGCTTCAAATTCCACATTCAAGTTTAGAGTGGAGAAACTTGTCCAATGCTACCTTAAACAAAGAATAAATGTGGCCTTCATCAGTGATACAGTGTGGATATCATTTATGCCCTGATATGATGTGATGCAAAAGACTTCACATCCGTGATATTCTTCCCCTAAAATCCGTAATCCCAGTTTAATATCAGAAAGACATCAGACAAATCCAAATTTGGAAGCCTCCTACAGGCTAACTAGCCAGTATGCCTGAGGCCTGTCAAAGTCGAGAAAAACAAGAAAAGAATGAAAAATTGTCACACACCAGAGGAGACTTGGGAGACATGACAACTAAATGGAAAGTAATACCCTGGGTTGGATCCCAGAAGAGAAAAGTGAAATAATGGGAAAAACTGATGGAACCCAAATAAAGTTTGGATTTTAGTGATCATAATGTACTAATGTTTCTTTCTTTAATTTCATTTGCTTGTGGTAAGAACACTTAACATGAGCACTATCCTCTTAAGAGATCCTTAATTATACAATACGATATTGTTGACTACAGACACAATTTTGTACAGCAGATCTCCAGAGCTCATTCATCTTGCTTAATTGAAATTTTATGTATGTCCCTTGTTTTGTAATTCTCTATTTCTCCCTCTCCCAGCCCCCTGCCACTATCATTTCACTCTTTAATTCTATGAATTTGATTATTTTGGATGCCTCATGTAAGTGGAGTCATGCAGTATTTATCTTTCTGTGACTGACTTATTTCGCTTAGCATAATGTCCTCAAACTTCATCCAAGTGGTCACATATTGCAGAATTCCCTTCTTTTTTAAGGCTAAATTTTATTCTATTGTATATATTTACCCCATTTTCTTTATCCATTTATCTATCCATGGACACTTAGGCTGTTTCTACGTCTTGAATATTTTGTACAATTCTACAGTGAATGTGGGGATGTTAATATCTTTTTGAAATCTTGACTTCAATTATTTTGCATAAATGCCCAGAAGCTGGATTACTATTTTATATAGTATTTCAATTTTTAATTTTGTGAAGAACCTCCATACAGTTTTCCATAGCAGCTGCACCATTTTGCATTCCCACCAACAATGCGCAAGTCTTCCAATTCCTCCATATCCTAGCCGACACTTGTCTTTTGATTTTTTAATAGTAGTCACCCAGACATTTGTGGGATGATATTTAATTATGAATGTCATTTGTTATTCCCTTATGATTGGTGTGGTATCACACATTTTTTTCATATGCCTATTGGCCATCGGCACATTTTCTTAGAAGAAATGTCTAAATCAAGTGCTTAGTCAACTTTTTAATTGGATTATGATTTTTTTTGCTATTGAGTTGTATGAGTTCTTTATATAGGTATTGGATATAAATCTTTTATCAGATATATAGTTTGCAAATATTTTCTCCCATTCTGTTGTTGCCTTTTCAGTACTGAGCTGATATTATAGTGAGAAATAAAAAAAGAATTGATAAGCCAACAACAAAGATAATATTAATTTTTATTTTTTAAACTTTTCAAACTTTGTGCATGTCTACCAATAAATAAACTTATAGGTTTATATATCTATCCATCATCCACCTATGAAGTGATAAAGAAAGTGTGGATTTTTTAATATATTAAAATCTATATATCTTTGTTGCCTCTCCCCTCCATCATAAACTTGATCAAAGAGAGTAATGATAATGAAGGAATAAATCAAATAACAAAGTCACACTAATAAAGACAGCGTTTAAAATAAAAACCAGCTCATATTTCAGAAAGATGTAAAGAGGATGGAGGAGTATAGATTAATGAAGCAGAGAAGGCATAGCTACAGCTAAGAATGCATTAAAGTGGAGATCTAAAGAATAAGTATAATAGTTAGAGCCCACAGCGGGCTCAGGCTTCAAAAGTATGTAATAAATGACCAAAGTAAATCTTGAAGTTTGTATGAAAGTGCAAATGATGAAAAAAATTTTCTAATTGATTTATTTCAAACTAAAATAATTAAGAATATGTAGTAATGACAAATACTTCAATGAAATGCAATAGAGAGTTAAAAAGCTGCCTGAAGTAGATTGAATGATTGGGTCCAGTTACCCACCATCTCCTTGCATCTGTAAAGTCTACATACTTTATTATCGATGGAGTGTATTTCTTCATCCTTGGATTATGAGTCCAGTCCTGTGACATGTTTAATGATCTGCTGGCAGAGAAGAAAGTATGGCAGTTCTAAGCCTAGGCTTTAAGAGATCTAGAATGTTTTCACTTGTTCTACTGCTTTTCTGACATTTCCACAAGACAAATAGCCAAATATTCTAAAAATGATAAAAGACATATGGAGCAATCTATATTCACAGAACTGTGGTGCGAAGCAAAACATTCCTAGTCTCATAGCCTAGGGTAGAGCGACTTCAGATGACCTCCTGATGTTTGAAAATAAATAATTGTACTTTTAAGCTATTGGTTGCTTGCTGTTTTTTTTTTATCAGAGTTATTGTGGCAACAGCTAACAATTATACTGATAAACACACATATGGGCACTTCATTTATGACAAGATTGTATTACAGAGTAACAAGGAGAGAATGGATTTTTTTCAGTAAACAGCATGTGGCAATGATATATCCATCTGCTTAAAAACGAAGTAGTACCATGAATGGTGGTGATTGACTATAGCTCTGCTATGCTGTGTTTGGTTAAGTTTGGCTCAATTCCCTTGTTTTCTCATTCCAGGACCAGGCTGAAGGAACATGCACTATTTTGTGGTATGCTCTTCTCAAAGTTGAATGCATAAGCTCAAGGAGGAAAGATTCAAACCATGTAGGGGCATTTAAAGCTTCTTCTATTATGGAACTTATGACACATTCACTTTCCATTGTCCCAAGCAAGCCACATTAGAATTGTTCTCTCTTTGCCTACAGAAAAGCATGACGAAGACGAAGAAAGAACAAACAATGTTGAACAAGTAAAACAATCTACTATATACCCAAACCTCATACCACCACAAAAGTGAATTTCAGGAGACTCCTAGAGCAATATGAAGAACAACAAATATCCTTGAATATAATATAGACAAATGTCTCCTACACCTCAAGGGTAGATAAATATAATCTTCAACAATTAGAAAAACATTACAAAGTAATACATTTGACTAAGTTAAAATTAAAACTTGCTCTTTATTTGAGGACGTTAGCTGAGTGAAAAGTAAAGCCAAAATGCAAAAATACTTTCAAGGTACTTAATGGCCAAGATTATTTTCATGATATGAAATAAATTTTTGAATAAATAATAACAATGGCATAATAATTTAAATGAAAACTGGTAACCGCCCTAAGAAGTCACTGTGAAAAGAAAAAAAATCCACAAATATGTTAAAATGTGCCTTACTTCAATGATCATAAATATTCAAATTAAAACCACACATGAAATAGTCTAAATCAAATAAATGGGTAAAAATCATAACATCTAATAATACTAAACACTGCCAAGGAAGTCAATTATAACTTTAGAACTTTCAAACATTCCTTTTAGGAGTCTAAATTGATAAAATCATATTGAATAATTAAGATCTAAATAAATACATAATACTTCTGGGTATAAATCTCATTCTAAAGAGTAATTATGTGCAGTGTAGTGGTATACATGCCCCCAAATTGAAACACCCCAAATGGAATAAAGAAAAATCAGAAATATTTATAATATAAAATATATAATAGAAGCAAAATTGAATAAACTATAAATATATGCAACATGATTTATAAAACATAACATTCATAAAAGTCAGATACACAAGATACAGAACGCATGATTTCCTTTACATAAAGTTTGCAAAGAAGGAATATTAATTTGTAGTTTTGAGAGGCGTAGGTAGATATCAAATCTATATAGAAAAGCCACTGCATCATTTGGATAAAATCCATCCCTTTGACTTGCTGAGAGAGGGAGGAAAGGGCCAGTAATTGACTCTGGGGTACTCGTGTTCTATGTATTGATCTACTTGAGAGTTACATGGATGTTTGTTTGAAAAATATGTTTCAGAAGGTTTAAATCTAAAATGATGAAGCCAGAGAATTAAGCAGATCCTACATTTTGCAAAGAGTTAGATTAAAATAATAAATGTAATAAAAACTATTGTACAATTCTAAGCTGATAAGTAAAATAAATGGTTTTATATTTTTAAAAAATCACTGCAGATTATCTGAGATTCCTGCCTTATATAAGGTTAAGAAATGTGGGAAGTATATTAATTTGGTATTAACTACTAAAAACTCCCTTAATGACAATGATAACTCAGAAAACATGAACACATATTTCCATTTTGGGGACAGAAACAATACAACAGACTGACAGAACCTTGAGAGAGTCTACAGAATAGTAAATCAAAATAAATAATGCCTTCTCCTTTTCTTGTTTAAGCAGCTGAGTAGTTGTGGATGTCATGTACTGATACAAAGAAAATTATAGGTGGGAAGAGTTTACTGTTGAGAATGGATGACTGAAAATTATATTTTATTAATATCACTCTTTTTATAATGGATATGTCTTCTTAGAAATAAGTTAAACTTTTCCTTATTATTCAGTATTATTTTCAAAACGTTCTAATGAATAAAATATTACATTGATACTCAAAAATAAGTGGTACATATGGACAGTAGTTAATATTTTCAGAATGTGCTCAAAGTCAGATAATATTTCTCATAATGCAAACTCCCAGGACCTCACTTCACTTGGAATGCAGTAAAGTAGTAAGAGGAACAAAAAGTTCTGTTTTATAGAACTTTCTGGGTCAAAAGAATTGGTTATGAGAACCTGAGTGCAGATCCAGTAAAGGCAGTTATTGTCTGTGTTTTTGCAGCACTTTTATAAAGCACAACTTAAACTATAGCATACGTAATGAGTCTCTAAATATATATCCCTTCTTTGTCATTCTGACTCTCATAATGTCTAACCGGAAGATTTTGAAATACGTTTTCTTTTCTGAAACCAGCTGAGATTAAGTGTGTCAGAATGGATTATTTCTACATTAATTCAGAGTGTCCTGACCACCAAAAACACGGAAAGTGCAATATTTAATTGATTTAAAACATAATCGTATACTTACTTAAAATAAAGCATCAAAAATATATATGAAAAATTGTTGGATGTAAGTACAACATAAATAAATATATTCACGTGAGTTATATTGAATGAGAAAGCAGTTTGGAGTTGATTAAACTCCTGGCCATCACTCTCACATTTTCATTTCTAAGGCTGTAGATAAGGGGGTCCAGCATGGGGATGATGAGTGTAAAAAACACAATGCCCACTTTGACCAGGAGCCAGGAGCTTTTGGCGTTGGGCACACAGTAGAGAAGAAGGATGATCTCATGGACAATGATGATGGAAGCCCGCTGGGAAGCACAGGTGGAGAAGGGTTTTCGGACTCCACCAGTAGAAGGCATCTGGATGATTGTGACAATCATGACAAGATAGGAGAAGAAGATAATCAGGTGGCTACAAGCCTCACTGAATATAGAAATAACTAAACATGTCGTCTGACTAAAGTAGGGGTCATAACAGGATAAAGAGAGGATGGCAGAATACTCACAGCTGAAGTGACTTATGGTATTAGAACCACAAAGGATAATTCCAAAAGAGAATATGTGATTATCATGGAATATATTCCACCACATGTGTAGGTCCCAGCTACCTAGAGAGTACAGAGTTTCTAAGACACAGTGACTGTGTAGAGAAGAGGATTAGTAACATTCACAAACTGGTCATAGGTCATCACTGCCAACATGAACATTTCTGTAATCACAGATGTGCAGCCAATGAAAAGTTGCACTATGCATCCTTTGAAGGAGATAGTTCTGTCTTCCACGACCAAGATTTCTAGCAGTTTGAGTATGAATACACTGGAATAACAAATTCCCTAAAAAGATAAATGGCTAAGAAAAAAGTACATGAGTGTGTGGAGTTAGGGATTGATCCTTATGAACACAATTATGCCCAGGTTCCCCACCAGAGTGACTGTGTAGATGGTCAAGAACACTAGGAAGAGGGGTGATCAAAGGTGTAGGTATTCTGAGAAGCACAGGAGGACGAAAATGGCCACAGAGATCTGATTTCCCTCATCTAGTACCATGGCTCCGATTTAAAAAAAAAGGAAAAAAGAAAGGGAAAAAAAAAAAAAACCTGATCAGCTTAACTTGAGAAGGTAGGGTAAGAGGAACTCAGCAAAGTTCCACGTAAACTGTTGAATGCAATGCAGTCACTGTGCATTTGTGAGTGTTCTGCTCTACTTTGGAGTCTTGCTTGAAAACTTAGTTTTTGATTATGGACAGTTAGCTTTGTCCTTCAGTACTTTAGTTTCCTCATCTGGAAAACAAGAAAAAACTAGTACTCATCAATAGTATTATTTTATAAGCGATCTATAAATGTGTGTGCTATTTAGAGCATTGAATATCCTATGATAAAATATAACTATACGAGAACAAAGTAAACATGGAGTGAAATCAGAAAAATGTCAAATAGATCATAGTAGTCATATGAGCATGGCAGAAGTGGCCTTGGGAAATTAAACACTTTTACATTAAAAAAATAGTAAATTTCTTTGGGGAAAAATGTATCATCAGACATTCACAATTCTGTATTGATAGATTGAATGTTTGTGTATTCCAGGTATATCCCATTATCAAGGACTCATAGAATATCTACTTAAAATGATCTTTAAGTAGTCTGGACAAAAGTTCCACTGATAATTAAGTTTTCTCAATTACATACCCACTGTATGTTCACTAAAGGCTCAAAATGCTCAATGATTTAAAACTGTCTTCTGAGGAAGAGTTTTAGAGATCTTCTTGAAAGTTTCACATTGAATATCTTTTGTTGGTTATGCAGTCTGTTTATATTGCATACTGTATTAAAAAGAAAAAAATATGCTTATTTGTTAGCGATTATAAAACAAGTAGTACTAAAAAAATATCTCTTACAACAATACACTAAAATCTTTTTTGAAGTGACAAACTTAGGTGTGGTGGCCAATGAGGAATGAAAAAATGTGTAAGCTTCAAAAATATAAATATTTCACTTTTGTAAACCAAAAAGAATTTAAATATTAGGAATTTCACATGATTAAACCTAAGAAACCCTGACTCTGGAAATGAATGTGGAGCTCTAACAAGTATAACAGTGCTGTCTTAAACCCATCTATGAAGTGGCACCGATTTTGGCTTTGTTTGCAACAAGCAACAGCCTGTAATCAAATCTACCACTAACCCCAGGCAAAAACCATCAGCTGTGCAACCACATTTTCCATTACATGGAAGAGTGGGTTGACCTTTTGTGAACTGCATGTATTTAGTCACGTGTAGATAAAAAAGGCTTCTCTATTTTGGTAACTTAGATTGCTTTCATTGGATCACATCTCTGCAAGTTAAAAATTTTGAGCTACAATCTGCTACCAGAAAGTAGGAAAGAAAGAAAACTAGATGAATGCATTCTATCAGCAAAGATTCTAGAACTTAGATTGGAAAGAATCCCTGGAATTGTTAGATCACGTTAGAAACTAAGATCTTCTTGAAAGATTCTAAATCAAGATTAAGACAAGACTTGGCACAGTTAAAAAGCATATCATTCCTGAATATTCTCATTCACCTTGTGTTCAGTCTTCATTAGCAATACTTCTGCTGCTCCTCCTTACATTAAGGCTCCATCCTTGCAGCTAATGATCCTTTTTCAAACTGTAAGTGAAACTTACCAAAGCAGAGACCATCATAGTCAATTCTATGTTTGAAAATTTCTGTTAACCAGTATTCTTCTTAATGTATTTTCTGGTGCTTTCCAGATCCAAATGGATCTAAATCTATCTCTGGAGTTCACAGAAATTAAATCTAACACCCTTTTATGTTACAGACATTCAAATATTTGAAGATACTTAAAATTAATCTCTTGCTCTTTCTTTCTAGGTAAATATTTTTACTGTTGGTTTCATGTATGTGTGTGTTTTCCATTTTCTTCCTCACACTGGTTTCTAAATATTCCAGAGGATCTACTCAATGTTTTGGGTATACCGCTGATCCTTCTGAGCTGATACTGAAACTAGAACTAAACGTATCTTCTCAGGAATTTCCTTTCAGGCCAAGCAACATGGAACTCAGCAATCTGCTGTTATTCGCTACCTTTCTAATATTAATGTCTAACTGAGCATTTGCAGTCAAATATTTGAACAGTGTTAGGTCAATTTACTGCCTCGCCAAACTTTGTCTATGATTTACCAGTAACAAATCCCATGCATATGCAATTGAAGTTTTCAGACAAAGTTGAGGATTGTGCATTTATTATTAAATCTCATGCATTGTTTCATTCTTTTATTCTCCTCTTGCTCCTTGCATGATCTTCCATTCTAAGCAGCTTGACTGCTGACCACGTTGTTTCTTGTTTTTACTCAGGCTGCTCTGTCTACCTCAATTGCCTTTGCCATTTCTTCAGCTTCCTTCAGTATTACCAATTATCATTGCCCATTCCATTCTCCTTGCTATTTGGGCTATTTGTTAAATTTTTGTTAAATGTTCTTTTACCTCCACTTTTAAACACTATGCAGGTTCTGTTCAACATGTTGTACTCAACACCAACTTTAAGTCGAATAATCACAAGGAGTCTTAACAATCCGGAAGAGTTAAATATCACTGATAATGAATGTAACACTTCCTCACCCATCTCACAATCATTTGAGAGCCAGGCTCACATTGTTTATTTATTAGTTTACAAGTAAAACAGGTACTAAAAATGAATTAATAAGATAATAATTGTTAAGATAATGTTATGGCGATAATTTTATCAAAGTAGTTAGAGTATTGTGTTTAACTAACTTAGCTTGGTACCTGAGGGTATAATTGAGTTTGAATGAATAAACTACTTCTTTGTTAACAGCACAGAAAAAAGAAAATAAGCATCCCATTTATTTTTTCTTATCTGAAACTTTTCTTATAAAATTCTAATATCAACCATTTTTTTCTCCTCATTCAGAGATGAGATTTGAATGGATGGAGAAAAAGTGCCATCACATCATGCCATTTTGTAAAGAACATGGACTTTGGAAGCAGATCCCATTAGTTCAGATTCACCCTCTGTCATTCATTACTTATGTAGTTTTAACAAGTTGTTTAATTTTATGAGCCTCAATTTTATCATCTACAAAATGTGGATAACAACACCATGTTAGATCATTTAATATTTAGAGTGAACATCTTAAATGAGGTTTGACTTTAAAATATCTGAGAATAAATCCCACACTTAGCTAAAGCCTCCACAAATATCAGGTCCCTTCCATCTTGATTCTTTAATGCTGTTGATCTCCAAGAAAA
>NW_025795545.1:24086-66275 GCF_021613505.1 Equus quagga
AAAAAAAGAGAAATAGTCAAAATGTCCTTCCTCTTCATTTCCACTGTTACCAACTATCCACTCATCTGGATATAAGATTCCCAACTATGCTGCTAAACTACTGTCCAATCTGTAAGATTAAGTTCTGTTTACTCTCACTCAGCCTGGAATGCAATAGAGTAGGGGTTTTGGGAAGATATTTTATACTAAACAAATCAAATTGAAAATCTTCAGCCTGGATTTCTATAGTATCTCCAGGAATATATATATATATAATCACATCCCTTTGTCACTACCATACTGCTTCATTCACAACAGTATTTAAAAACTTTATTGTACAAAAACAAGCCATTTGTATCTTCTAATCTTCCACTGTCTATGCCTCTGAAATGGCACTTCTACACTTGTCCTTTTACACTGTGCCATCATTCATGAGTTACTACGTAACTCTCCCAAGAAAACATCGCTGGGTAATCTACATGTCTTTTCTCTTACTCTATTATTTTCCCACTCATATCATCACAACGTTTGTACAATGGCTCACATATTTTGCTATTTTTACAGGTATGTGTTTGTGTGCATGTGTGTATGTCTGTGTGTTAGCCTTTTCCCTGAAGAATATAATTTCTTTAGAATAAGACTTATTAACATTTCTTCCATGACACTGAATGTGCTTAAAATAGACATATTTCGAGTTCAGGACAATGGTCCTGGGAACAGCGAATGTAGAATTTAGCCTGTTGATTATAACCATGAACTAAGTAGATATTGCTCTTAGCTCATGTAGGTTTCTCTTGTCAAAAATTTGCTAGATTCCTGTATCCCTCACTTCAGAATGAAAAGAGGATCCTAGGTAGAATCAACTCACCAAGAGTCAGATATTCCTGATGTATCTTTTTTTTTTCTTGAAGGCTTCCTTGCTAGTGTTAATAAACTGAATAAAATATTGACTCAAAATTGATTTTTTCTAGATTTTCCCAATCGTTTAGTTAGACAGTTGATGGTTCTTGCAAAACATTACTTAATAAAGATACCAAGAAACATAATTTTTGCAACTGTCAAGAAAGTTTGGAGGAAGCATAGACATGTCCTTGAGGAATAGACAGACCTGGATCCTATACTCCATGATCAGGGTGTTTGTTTTATGTCTAAGTACCTGACCTTGGGGACATAGGCCTTGGAGAATCCTGACAGAGTCTTTTGTCATGAACTACAAACAAAATAATTAGAAGAAACTTCCTCTTCTGCAACTTAGAATATAATTTCTTCTCAATCATTAACATGTGGATCTTTATGTCTTAAAAATAATTTACCTTTGTATAGAGGCGATACTTCTTAAAATCATGAAAAAATGACAGTCACATCTACTCCAATGACTCCAACTTCATTATAGTTGATATGATATGCTCTTTAATCTCTTTATTTTGCTTAAGTTTTGGCACATGCATTTTTATGGAAACACATTTAACATTATTGTACATATTTTTACATTCAACCATTTAGGCTTATTGTTTGTTATAGCCTGAATATGCATTTCTTCAGCTGGGAGTTGGGAGAGGGGCTATATGCTATTTACCCCCATCTTGTCTATAGATCTAGCTGTATTCTTCAGTTCAGCCATAGAGACCATAGTCCTGATGTTTTAAATCCATCTATGTGATTCTTGTACCTATTCCTCTAGGACACAAATTAGGAAAGAAAATAGTCCTAATTATTGACCTGTCTTGACACAGGACTTCAAGGAAAAACAGCCACATTCATACATACTACATCCAAAATTTCAAAAGAAGAGCATCATATAAATTCATTAGTAGGAAAAATAGTAAACTAAAACCAACATTTACTAGAACCATTAGTGAACTAACACATTATGTAACATACATTTAGCTGTAGACTTAAAATGTCTACTTTTAGGCTGAAAGCATAACCTAAGAGTTTTTGAAAAGAATTTTGCATTACATTTGTGTAAATTAGCTTCTCATTCAAGAGTGTTTACAAAAATAAAAGAACATCCTGTTCTAAAAGGATTTTGCAACTGTTTACTATTTTTTTGTTTTTGTTTTGCTGAGCAAGATTCACCCTGAGCTAACATGTGTGACAACCTTCCTCTATTTTATATATGGGTCACCTTCACAGCATGGCTGACGAATAGCATAGGTCCATGCCCCGGATCCGTCTGTGAACCCAGGCCGCCAAAATGGAGCACACCGAAATTAACCACTACATTGTGGGGCCAGCTTCATGCTTTTGTTTTACTTTCCATTACAAGACAGAAAACCGGAGTACCCAATTACAAGTTATAACTTCAAATTACAAGTATACAATTATAAGTATAACTTCAAAATCAATATTTAAGAATAATATATTCTAATATTTACCCTATAAACCTTACTGAATATACCAAATATTCCATGATGCATGCTCAAACCTCCTAAATACTTTTTGCTTTTTTAAAGATATTTACTAAACTATGCACACTCATACAAACACACAGATACACACACACACACACACAGGTTTTCGTAGTACCTGATATGAACATTTACTTACATCCCCTGGTTGAAAAAGAATTAAAAATTACAGTAAATTCTTTGTTACCATTGCAATTCACTGAGTATCGAGAATGTTGCAGTATATCCGTAAAGAGTAAGTTACATAAGACACATGATTTGATGTAAAGCATTCTGGAAAAGAGCATTCAATTTCTATATGAATATAAAACTCTAAATCATGGAGAGAAACAAGTAACATTTAATGGGTTGAATTAGAACCACAACACATGGATATCACTCTATTCTCTGCTTGTAAAGCTTAATCATGATTAGCAAGACACAAGTAGAAAAGGCAAGTTCTTATATTTGATCTAAACCAGTCATTTGCTTAAAGCAACCCAATGACCTATCAATTATTAGAAAGCTTTGGTAAAATATGTCCAAGTCATGAGTTATGTGTTATCTGCCATAGAGTTATCTGGCCTTATCGAGAAAGAATGTGTTCCTTGAGATAAATGTTTTAATCAGTCTTTGCTAGAGTTTGAACCAAACTCTACACTTCTCCATATAACCCTGACCATTGACTTGTAACTTTACAGTTCTCCAAGAGGTAGGTAACATTCTCACACTTTGACTTCGGGCCTAGCCATGTGTTTTCCTTTGATTCATAAAATAATAGCAGGTGAGACTCAAACAGGAGCTTGAAATATGTTCTTTTGTTGGGCATACATTACTGCGATTCAGCATTCAACACAGACCAGTAGCTAAATGGTCCAACAAAGATGGTATACAAGCAGGCCTGTAGATTGAAGGTTAGTTCATCTGGTGAGCTCAGTGTTGACACTAAAGTGACCCAGTTGGTATCAGCAGAGCGACCTCTGTCAAGTCACTGATTCATAAGGATTGTTATTGCTGCATCCCAATGGAGTTCAAGACTGTTTGGTTTTTGTAAGTAAATCACTGGTCCCTGAATAAGATTGATGCATTTTATTATCAATATCCTGGTTGCTGTATTGTACTGTCATCAGGGAAACTGGGTAAAGCACATCAAGATCTCTCTATATTATTTATTGTAACAAATAAATTAAAATTACCTCAATAAAATTTCAATAAACAAATAAATCAATCAATGAAATATACAACCACCTTGACATAAATGGAAAAACTAGAGTGATGGGCCATATTTCCAACACATGTACCATTTTCTTGTGCTAGTGCATGGAAATAAAATATTATATATTTGATTATACTACCAATTATAATTTACATCATATTTGGAACTTTTTATAGGGTAATATATTCCTTATTTATTTATGCTTGTCTGTGACTCTTCCAGTGCTAAGATGTTTCTTATGGAACTAAATATAATTTTTTTAGATATTTAGGGTTTTACATTGAACAGCTCTTAATGTACCACTTTTATATTAAGAAGTATACTTCCTCATTGTAGCCAATAATCCCTCATATCTTCTCAAAAATCCCAAATGACTTAAATTGAACTGAAATCTGTCCTGGGCAATCATACTGTGATACACACCATACAGAACCCTTTATATTCCAATTTTTGAATCAAAGACTTAGTTTAAGTAGTCTATGGTTTTATACCTAGTATTATTTGTAATGTTATTTTACTAAACATTAGAACAAATAGATATTGGACCGTCAACTACAAGGTTATCGTAGATTTGTGTACTGCTTTGCTATAGAACAACTCTATCCACTACTCTCAAAAGAAACAAAGAACATTTCTATTTTTATAATTCATCACACAACAATTTAGTATTGACTAACTTGTGGGCTGTATCTTTCACATCTTTGTTCCTGAGGCTGTAGATCAGGGGATTCAGCATTGGGATGACCACTGTGTAAAAGACAGAGGCTACTTTGACCATGAGCCATGAACTTCTGGAGTTAGGAACACAGTAGAGAAAAAGGATGCTCCCATGGAAAATGGTAATGGTGGTCAGGTGGGAGGCACATGTGGAGAAGGCTTTTTGGCGTCCCTCAGTTGAAGGCATCTTCATGACAGTGATAAAAATGAAAACATATGAAGTAAGGATGATTATTAAGCTGCTTATTTCATTGAATGTGGCAGAGACTATCATGATCTTCTGGTTAATGTATGGATCTGAGCAGGAGACAGCAACTATGGCAGCATGCTCACAGCCAAAGTTATTTATGAAGTTATTACCACAAAAGGATAAGGTCAACAAAAAGCATGTGAATATTAAAGAACAGGCTATACCCCAAGAGTAGGATGCAGACACCAACAAAAAACAAAGCTTCTGAGACATTACAACTGTGTAGAGAAGAGGGTTACAAACTGCCACAAATCGGTCATATGCCATTGCTGCCAACATGAATGTTTCTGTCACCACAAAAATACATCCAAAGAAGAATTGCATGATGCATCCTGTGAAGGAGATGGTTCTGTCTTCCACAACCAAGTTTTCTAATAGTTTGGGTGTGACTATGGTAGAGTAACAGAAATCAACAAAGGATAAGTGGCTGAGGAAAAAGTACATGGGGGTGTGGAGTTTGGGATTGATCTTGATAATCACAATCATGCCTAGGTTTCCCAGCACAGTGACTGTGTAGATGGTCAGGAATACCAGAAACAGAGGCAACTGGAGTTTTGGGTATTCTGAGAAGCCCAAAAGAACAAAGGTGACTCCACCACTCTGATTTTCTTGGTTCCTGTGGATAAAAGATGAAAGTTGACCCAGAGAAGTAAGAACCAAAATTTGAAATTGGTAAGAGAATAGAAGAGAATAGAAGAAAAGAGAAAAGAAGAATAGAAGAAGTTGAGAGGCTCAATGGATCTCTATTAAGGGTGATGCTAAAAATGCTACATTCCACTGTTACATTATTTCAAAAGGTCATCTTTTCTTATGTGATTATTACACAGTGAATAAGGATTTTGTGTGAGTGGAATAATCAAAAACAAAGTTAAGACAGGAAGAATAAAAATGAGAGTAGATCCCAATATATTTCAAATAACAATACTTTTTCATCATAGGCAGCTGACATAATGAGAAGGGGCAATCTAACGTGGTTCAATCTCGGCTTAGTAAAAATAGTTGTATTGGAGGAAATGTATATTATGAGTTTCTACAATTTCTTCCCTGCCTCACCTCTTAAGCTGTGAGATAATTAACTTACATCTCTTAAAAATTTTTTAAAATGGTAACATTCTTACAAAATGATCAATTTAATACTTTCTTACTTGTACTACGTTCTTTTCAGTGCCCTTCTGACTCTTAGTAACACAATGGTCTCAATACATTCTGGTCCTGTGCTGTAGAAGTATTCTAATCTTTTCACTCATGTTGAACTAATTTTTAAAATAGTTAAATGTTATTATTGATGGCGTATTGCATTATTCTTCAGGAGGTGTTCACAACAAAATATGTGCTGTGTCTTCAGTGATAATAGTTGAAACAATATTGAACAAAAAGATCTTCATTTTCCAATGTGGTAAATTTTGTAAGTTGGGTAAGTGACAAATAATAGAACTATGAAAATACTGGATGATGCATGTAAGTTTCAAGCTGCAGGAAAAATTAAGTTTAAATCTTTTCCAAGGACCAGTGTCAGGATACAGACCCACCTCAAATAGTGCACCATAATATTTCTTGAATATTACCTGATGCCAGTAGGTATTTATTCAACAGTAAAATGAGCATGGTAATAATACAAAATCTAAGTTACTAGAAAGGAAATAGGTATTTTGATAATGAAATTAAAAGCTGTAAGATGTGATGTGATGCACAGCAGATATCCAGCTTTCTTATTTATTGGATTTATGCGTAGTTGATATGATTTCAAAAACCTTACTTGGTTGTGAAAATCAGGCCCAAGCATGGACACCTGTCAACAGGTGGGGTCATTTGGGAATACAATGTAGAAATTCTTTCCTAGAGAATCCACACAACACAAACAATGTAGGATTTCTTTGGGCACTTCATCTAAGATGCATAATAAGTATTCCCCATTCTCCTACAGATTTTTTCGTTACACTATAGTTTTCTCTGATTCCCACATGCTTTGGCCCATAGGAAAGTTATTTTCCAAAAATCACTCCCATGGCAGATCCTTCCTCTGTAAAAATGCTTAATATAAATCTAGCCACTGGAAAGATAGATTATGGACATATTTCCCTATCACATTCCTTCAATTTAAAATGTTCTATGCAACATTGCCAGAACAATTTTCCATGATTAATTTAGCTGAGAACCAATGAATTTTAAGATGCCAAATACTTTTTATTAATTAATACATGAAATTTACATTGTTCATCCTTGCTTTTCCAAAAATTCTTGTATCTATAAATTCAACCTCATTAACATTTAACACATTCTTTTTTAGTCATGGCGGATTTGGCAAGTTCAGCTACATAGCACACGCTCATTTGTTTATAGTTTATTGTCCCATTTTATTCTCACACTTATAATGTTTTATTTTATAACCTACTATTATAAACATTCTCATTGTTTCTTCTGTTTTGTACACATACATACTTAATATTTATAACTCACAATTCCATATGCTGTATCTTGTCATTTCCAAACATGGTTATTGTCACTTTCTTCCTTAGAGATCATAAGAAGCGTGAATACAAGGCCCATTTTTTTTTTTTTTATTATTGTCTATTTTCCAAAATGTTTATTTCATTGCAGGCTACATTGTGGCCCCCCAATGAGAAAACCAGGATGAATATCATTTGAAAGACAAAAGGAATCAGAATATAACACCATAAGCCCTCTCCTAGTCAAACTAAGTGGATTTGTGGACACTGTTCCAAACATGTATTTATCCACTGCAATGATTCCTGGGAGCCTCTATATCCCTTCTAAAGTAAATAAAAGAAGACTAAATCAAGTCACCTAAATACAGAAGCACTTGAGTGAGTCATTTACTGAAGAATTCTCTGCTAATGTTAAGGAAATCCAGGACTGTTCCTGCTTGGTATTTGATTAATAGAAACAGATCTGAAAACAGTAGTAGGAGTCCCAAGAATATTTCATTAAATGTTTCCTATAAGTTACATTTTTTCCAACATATTAGGAAAACTCAGAGATATCAGATATAAGATCACATCTGAAAACTAAATTCTAGCAGCAAAATGTGTTGCAAATATATAAATCAAGACCTTAGGGATGTAAAGACTAGAAATATCATTGAAGGATTGTGTTGAAGACTGCAATTCTAGTAATTAGACATAACATTGTCCGGTGTGACATCTTCGATGTATATTATTTTCCCAAAGTTCTCCTGGGGCATTTGTATTATCAAGTTTGCTCAATTAATCTTAAGAAAAATAAACAAGATTTTATATATCTTAACTTTACATGGATGTAGAAAACAGAAATGGGCAAGGGAAAAAGTGTCTATAAAACAATAGCTAGAGAGAGCAATTATTAATTCATGTTTAATTTATTTTTCTATTTTCTTATGAAGGTATTTTTATCTTCCCATGTTTCTAAATATAGAGCTGCCTACACAATAAGCCACATTGTTTATTTTTTCTTTGTTAATTAGTAATATATTGTAAAAGTGATTTTCTATTCACACTATTCATTTCTATTGATTTTATTAATAGAAAACAATTTGCATTGGCCTTTTAAATGTAAGTAGAGTGCTCTCAGATGTTCATATTTACTATTGAACCTTGAAAAAAATTTTGGATCATATGTTTTCTAAAAATATCAGTTTATGAAAAAGATGATCACTAATTTTGGTAACACTTTCCACAGTGCTTTTAAAGACAAATCAAATTTACCAGTGACTTGATGAAGTAGATGATTATTTCTCACTAAAGCAAGACCAAAAATGCATTCCTGAACATTCATGGCTCTGCTCCTTATAATATTATAGGGGCTCAGGTTTCTCCCTATCTGTGGCTCACCATCATTATGGTGCTTCTGAGGTTATGGTTCTCTTTTGTAAATGAAGAAGAGGCAATCATAGAACAACCCTGTAAATACTTCTTTAGAAAAGCTTGATCTCATTGAAGCTGACCTCACACAGCACAGAGGAAAATCAAGGACAAGCGACACTCAGCAGTCTCAGAAACACTACACCTGAGGAACTGCATCTATAAATATTTATGTATGTTCATCAGAGATATTGGCCTATGCTTTTATTGTGGTATCTTTGTATAGCTTTGGTATCAGTGTAATGTTGGGCTCAGAAAATTAGTTTGGAAGTTTTCCCTCTACTTTTTGGAAGACTTTAAGAAGGACTGATATCAATGATTCCTTAAATGTTTGGTAGAATCCTCAACAAAAGACTAGCAAACTGAATCCAATAGCATACTGAAAGGATTATATAACATGATCTGGTGAGATTGTTCCAGGAAGTTAAGTCTGGTTCAACATAAACAACCAATCAGTGCACTGTAACATTAAGAGAACAGAGGAATAAAACCACGTGATCACCTCAATTGACACAGGGAAAGCATTAGACATATTCAAGCACTCTCTCACGATAAAAGCGCTCAGAAAACTATGACTAGTAGGGAACTTTATCAAGCTAATAAAGCCTATTACGAAACTAATAAAAGCTGTTCATGAAATTCCACCAGTAGCATAAGAAATGGTTAAAGACTGAAAGCTTTCTACTAAGATGAGGAAGAAGACAAGGATGCAACTTTCACCACTCCTGGCGTTTTTGTACTGGAAGTTCTAGCCAGTGTACTTAGGCTAAAAATAGAAACGAAAGGCATCCAAGTTTGAAACAAGTTAAACTATGTCTATTCATAGGATACATCTATATCTATATATATATATTTATATCTCCCAAAGAATTAATGACAACAAAAAACTAATAGAACCAATAAACAAATTCAGCAAAGTTACATGGTACAAAATAAGCGGGAAAAAATCAGTTGTGCTTCTATAAGGCAGAGATGAGCAATCTTCAAAGAAATTAAGAAAATAATTCCACTTAAGTAGCACCTAACAGAATGAAATACCTAGAAAACTTAACAAGGAGGTGAAAGACTTGTACACTGAAAACTAAAAACCACTACTGAAACAAATGAAAGAACAGCTAAATAAATGAAAAGGTATTGTGTGTTCATAGTGAAGGAAACCAGATTATATTATCCTAAAATATGCCTTTTACATAAACATTATTTTGAGTTGAAGGCAAGTAGGAGGCAGAAAATGCAGGAAAAGCTCTCTCTAGTCTCTCTTTTTCTCCTAAAAGGCAAGATATTAATTCTTCTTTTACTGGAGACAGACTCTTACCAGCTCAAAGGCACCAAAGACATTTGTAAACAAACCTTACTCAATCGCTTTCCATCCATTTACTTACCTTCCAAGATTATGCTGCCTTACAAAGCCAAAAACAGCTTTCCTTTGTCTTGTCATTTCTCTCTAAATTTATTGTTCCTTCTTGAAGATGCTACCTAAGCCACAGTTCTAATGTGTCCCTTTGAGTTTCTCTATGTTGAGTTTTCTCCTATGTGATGTGCATTGTATGCATTAATTAACTGTTTTTCCGTTAACATGTCTTTTTGTTAAAAAGCTCAAACTGAAAAATTAAAATGAGTAGAGGTAAAGTTTCCCTCCTCTACAATAGCTTGGAAGACTTAATATTGTTAAACTGAAAATACTACCACAATTTGTGGTATGCAATCCTTATCAAAATTCCCAAGGGAATTTTGTGGAAATAGAAACTGATCCGCAAATTCATAAGGAAATCTAAGGGACTGAATAGCTAAAGCAAACTTGAAAGACAACAAATTTGGGGGATTCACAATTCCTGATTTCACAACTTAACCACAAAACTACAGCATAGTACGAGGAAAAGGATAAATATTCAAAGTACGGGAATAGGATTGAGAATCCAGAAATAAACCCACATATCTATGGAACATTGATTTTCAACAGGCTTCCTAGGACATTCAATGGGGAAAGAATAGTTTCTTTAATAAGCGGTGCCAAGACAACTGGAAATTCACATGTAAGATAATGAGGTTGGGGTCCAGCCCAGTGGCGCAGCAGTTAAGTTTGCATGTTCAGCATTGGCAACCCAGAGTTCACTGGTTCGGATCTCAGGTGTGGACCTACATGCTGCTTATCAAACCATGCTATGGCAGGTGTCCCACGTATAAAACAGAGGAAGACGGGAATGGATTTTATAGCTCAGGGCCAATCTTTCTCAGCAGAAAGAGGAGGATTGGTGGCAGATGTTAGCTCAGGGTTAATCTTCCTCAAAAAAAAAAAATAATAATGAGGTTGTACACCTACATACCACACAGAACAATTGACTCAAAATTGAATGGACAAGAAATTTTCACGTATTGAAGTATATGAGGTAGTTATTCTCATTTAAAACTGATTCAGCTTGAAGTATAGAAACTTGACTTATGACCTATCAAATACACATTGTACATCTGCTTTAATAATTAAAGTAAAAGAATGCATTCTTTGAAGATAAGAATACATGCTTCCCCTCCTACAACACCAGTATGGGTAACACCTGTATCAGTACTACTCAGGATATATTTCTTTTCCTCTACATCAAGGTCATGTTGTCCTGCTAATTTGCAACTGAATACCTCCTTGAAACTTTGATGAATATGTATCCTGGGCATGTTTAATGTGTGTTCTTAGTCCTAAAAAGGTATAAAACTGTACTGAAAACAATCCTTCTCTGGAATACTTTCTTTCTGTGTGGAAACTGCCTTCCCAGGTTATAATCATCAGCTTGGCTCAAAGAAAATCTCAAGTTATCTCTTCTATCTTTAGAATGGTAATTGCTAAACTACATTGACAGAACAAATCCCTACATGCAAGAGCAAAAACTATAAAACACTTAGAAGAAAAACAGGGGTACATTTTCATGGCCTTGGATTTGGTAATGGATTCCTAGATATGAGAACAAAAGTATAAGCCACAAAAGGAAAAAATAGATAAATTGGACTCCTTGAAATTTAAAATATTTACACATCAAAAACCATTATCAAGCGGCCTGCTCAGTGGCACAGCAGTTAATAAGTTCACAAGCTCTGTTTTGGTGGCCTGGGTAAGCTACTTCAAATCCTGTGTAGGGACCTACTCACCACTTATTAAGTCATGCTGTGGCAGGTGTCCCACATATAAATTATAAAAAGATGGACATGGATATTAGCTCAGGGATAATCTCCTTCTTCAAATAAATTATTAATAAGGTGAATAAAAAGCCTACAAAATAAGAGAAAAGCTTTACAAATCAAATATCTGATAGCAGTCTAGTATCCAGAATTTCTATAGCACTCTTACAACTCAGTAACAAAAAGTCAAATAAGATATATAACAAGGTTTACAAATGTCAAAATAGCACATGAAAAGATGCTCAAGATCTTTAGATTTTAGGAAAATGCAAATCAATATTATAATGAGATGGCACTTCACATCCACTGGGATGACTAAAAAACAAACATATATTAGCAAGTGTTGGCAAGGATTTGGAGCAACTTGAACTGTCATACAATGTTCATGGGAATCCAAAACGGCTCAGACACTGTGGAATTCAGTCTGCTGGTTCCTCACATAGACAAACATAGAATTACTATTAAATCCAATGCATAGTAAAAATTTTTGCCTTGGACAAAGAGAAGTTGGCCTTTGCCCTCAATTTCTGGGAGGAAATCTATCTCTTACCTAATAGTAGTGTCTGTTTAGGGAGGGCATCTGGCCACCCCTGATATCAGGGTGGAGCTGGTCATATTAGACAATCTTAAGGTAGAGATTGCTCATACCAGAAAGATTAACCATATAATTTAGGGCAGAGGCCTTTAGATATGGGTTATCAATCAACCTGGAGGCTGAGATCAACCATTTGGACAATCAACCCATCAAGCCCATGTGATAGAGTCCTAATAAAAACCGAACACTGAGGCTCATGTGAACCTCCCTGGTTGGGAATAACTCATGTTTATTGTACAATGTTAATGCTGGGATGATAACATATCCTGAGCACTATGGGAATTTCTCTTGTGGACTCCTCCTAGACTCTGTCCAATATGTCTCTCCCCATGTGTTATTGATCTGTATCCATAGCTTGTGATAAACTATAACTCTGAGCATAGTTTTCAGTTAGTTGTTTGAAATATCTTGGAAATTAGCGTACCTAAGAGTGGTTTTGGGAATTCCTCAGGCTTTCATTTTGTGTCAGAATTGAGTGCACTACTGGACATTGTGCCCTCAAACCTCACAGTTTGGCTAACTCTAGGTACCCAGCAATTCCATTCTTAGCTATATATCAAATACAATTGACAACAGGCACACAAACACTCACACATGAATGTTCCCCACAGCACTATTCACATTAGACGAAAGGTCAAGCAGACCAAATGTCCTTCAATAAATTGATGGATACCCTAAATGTAGTATTTATAGGTGATGGAATATTATTTAACCATAAAAAGAAATAAAGTGCTGATAGATATGATAATGTGGATGTATATTGAAACAGCATGCCAAACGAAATAAGCCAGGCACAAAGATCACATATTGCATGATCCTCTTTATATGAAATGAATAGGATGGGCAAATACATAGCGACAGAAAGTAGATTGCTCATTATTAGGACCTGGGAGGAGGGGAAAATTGGGAAAAAATGTTTAAGGGGTATGATATTTTTTGCAAAGATGAAAATATTTTGGAACTAGTTAGAGGTGTGGTTGCACAATATGGTGGGTATTTTAACGTGATTAATTTTTTTTTTACTTTAAAATTATTAATATTGTGAGAATTTCATTTCAATAAAAAAGCCAGCTATGAAAAGGGAATGAGATTTGATCCTATATTTTTCCTCAGCCTCAGTCTCTGCAGTAATTGAGTCAAATTTGTCAAAGGCAAAAATCTTGTCCTTCCCTTAACTGAAATTCCATTGCTTCAATTTTCCATACTATTGATAATTTATTTTCCAGAAAGAAGGAAGTAAATGAATTTTTTGTTATAACACTCTGTCCCTTGTGTTCCTAGTTTGCTGAGTATTTTATCATGAATAGTTGCTTAATTTTATTAACTATTCTTCACACATGTTGAGGTGACTATATGTTCTTCTATTTTATTTTGTTAATGTGATGAATCACATTGATGGATTAGAAATGATATACCAAACTTGAAATGTTAGATTAAATCCCTCTTGAATGTGATGGACTATCTATTTTATATCTTGATGAATTGATTTGATATTTTAACTATTTGTCAGTATATATTTATGATATGTTGTTCTGTAACTTACCTATCTAGTGATGCTGGCATCATAAAATGAATGGGAAAGTGTTCTCTACTTATTCTGTTTTTTGTGTAAGTTTATGTAAGATTGGAATTACATCTTCTCTAATGTGCCATCTACATTGGGGATAAGGCTATAACTTTTTTTTTTAGGAAGTTCAGCCCTGAGCTAACTACTGTCAGTCCCCCTCTTTTTGCTGAGGAAGCCTAGCCCTGAGCTAACATCCATGCCCATCTTCCTCTACTTTTATATGTGGGACGCCTACCACAGCATGGCGTGCCAAGTGGTGCCGTGTCCATACCCAGGATTTGAACCGGTGAACCCCGGGACACCAAGAAGTGGAACGTGCACACTTAACCACTGCACTGCCAGGCCAGCCATGGGGATAAGGCTATAACTTTTTATAAGGCTTTCCTGGAATTTTGATGATAGTAGTAGGGAAATAAACACCAATTATAACTAGAAAATCACTCCTATGTATTGCTTTTCTCAGATGCACAAGTTCATAACTAGTTTCATATACTTTCTATTGGGTTTTATCTTTGTGCTTAGAACGCAACTTTTTTCATCAATAAGGTTGTCCTTGAACTAGAATCAACTATGTGTTTAGGCAGTAATATTCAAGAAAGAGCATTTATCTAGGTGTTCCACAATCCTTCCCCTAGCTGTCCATCTAAATTTCCTTTTCCTCTTTCAGGGTCAATCTTTTTCTAAAATGACGTATAGTAGGGAAGATCAGCCATGCAGCAAGAATATCACCTAAGAACTACCCCTGGAATGCTCATAGGAAAATTTTCCAGCATTGCAAATTTCCTTAAGTCTTGATTATTACTAAATCTTATATGAAAATTAATATTTACACACTGTAGTCTACATTCAACTTAGAACATTTTCACCATTAAGTGACTATTAATTCTGTAAATTCTTCCTATAATCTTGTGAACACCTTCATCAAAAAACTTCACACAGCTCTTCAGAAATGAAACAAAAGAGCTGCACCTATCCAAACCACTAAGAATTTAAAGTAAGAAGAGTAAAATTCATACTGAGAAATGAAAATCCCATCATGAGTACTTTGTAGAACACTTAATGAAATCATTTCTATTAACAGACATACACTCATTTCATCATTTAAAATGTGTGCATTCAGATTGAAATTATAATTTTGAAATTCTGGAGAATATCTGAATTATATTTGTGTACATAAATATCTATTCAAAAGCATTTTACACAGTAACTAACAATATATTCTAAAGGAGTTTGCAGCTATTTAGAAGTTTTTTAAAATATATAATTTGTTTTGTTTTCGCCTATAAAACAGAAACCTAATCATAGTTTCAAAATTATAATTTACCTAATTTATATAATCTATGTTTTCTTTTAAAGGTTAGCTTCTTAAATGCATGTGTCTATAGTATATGTCAAATATAGTTCACTCTACACTGTGTTCACACCCTATAAATACTTTTTTATTCATTAAAATATTTTTATTAGGGGTTGACCCCATGGCCAAGTGCATCGGTTTATACACTCCGCTTCAGTGGCCTGGAGTTTCCCTGGTTCGGATCTTCTGCACAGACGTGGCACCACTCATGGAGCCATGCTGGGGTAGCATCTCACATGGTACAACTAGGAGTGCATACAACTATGTACTAGGGGGCTCTGGGGAGAAGAAGGACAAAAAAAAGTCGATTAGCAACGGATGTTAGCTGAGGTACAAATCAAAAATACGCGTATTTTTATTAACATACACACAGACTATTAAAAGACTTGTTGACTTAGTTGAGTGTGTATGACATCTGGTTGACAGAGAATTAGAAGTTAAATTATGCAACTCTATAATTGTATATCACAAATTGTTGAAAATATTATGTATTGCTAAACAAGCAAATAGGTTAGGTTACAAAGTTTGACAGCAATCTTCATTATAATAGAAATTAGAATTTTGTGTGTGTGTGTGTGTGTATGTGTGTGAGGAATACTGGCCCTGAGCTAAAATCTGTGCAAATCTTCCCCTATTTTGTATGTGGGACATTGCTACAGCATGGATTGATGAGCAGTGTGTACGTACACACCTGGTATCTGAAACCACGAACCTGGGGCCACTGAAGGAGAGTGTGCAAACTTAACCACTACACCACCAGGCCAGCCCCTGGAATTTTTTATTTGGAGATAAAATACTCATGATTTGGGTTAAGCCAGTAACATCATTCATAGTCTGCAGTTGGAATGAAACCATGATACCTGGAAAGTTACCAAAACTTTGTCTGTCCTGAGAGATGTCAAACATGATCAGAAACAATTAGCAAAGATAGTCACCTAGTGAAGCTAATCTAATGGCCCATCAATTTATGGAAAATTCTGTCAAACTACAGCACAGTTTTTATCTGAAATATACAAGAAGAATATTTTCCATTCAGTAAAATTGAGCATAAACTTTAGGTATATTGAAATATCGGGCCCAGTTCTTCATTCCTCTCTGTATCTAAGCTCATTGTCCTATAAGTTTGCAGTTCTACAAGGAAGATATACTTTCTCACCCATTGGCTTTGTGTTCAGCTATATGATTTGCATTGGCTAATAGAATATTAAAAGCCGACACAAATGGAAGCTTGAACTAGCTTTTGTTATAGCACATTTTGTCTTGTGACTCAGCCATTGACAATGCAAGAAAATACTCTAGCCCATTGGTACACAGAGCAGAGCTATTCAATCACCACACAGATCTACAGGATAGAGGTGACTTTGCTAGTTAGGAAAGACTTTAACAGGTTAACCAAGATGCTGTAGCTGATATTAGCAGGGCTGCTCCAATAAATCCCCCAATAAAAAATAAAAATTGCCTAATGTTACATATCAATTAACTTCGTTCCTTATAATGCATCAATAATTATATTATACACAACTCAAGATTGGCAAGACCGACAATTTTAGATTAAGCAATAACTACTTCTGAAGTGTGCGGTTTTTAATTTTTAGTTTTTGATGTTTTGTATACAAAGCGCAAATAAAATTTATGTTAACAAATACAGTTTAAGCAAACAATATTCTGGATGGTGTCAGGGCAGAGATATGCTTTCTTTGTACTTGTAATGTACCAATGCTTCGTATGTGGATTTAAATATATATATATATATATATATTTCTTTTAAATTTAATGTCTGAGTGTGGAATAACTCTTAGTTTACTGTATTGCATTTGATGTATCCTCCCTTATGGTAAGCTATAAATTTTTAGAACAACTTTATAAACCCATTCTGTGATGACTTAGAAAAAGAACGAAAGATTTAGTGGGCAGCCAAATGGTAATGTGTACTAACTCAGAAATCTTTACATGACAAACTCCGTGTGTAGAGACTTCATTTAAGTTCTCAGAACTTTACTTATCATTTTATGGCTAATTTACTAAAGTTTAAATTGAACAGAGGTTGAATGATCTGTCCCCCAAGAAGTTACATTAAACATATGTTTTGCTTTGCTTTTTTAAATTAAGTTAATTTTTATTGAGTTAATGATACTTTACAATCTTGTGAAATTTCGGTTGTACGTTATTGTTTGTCAGTTGCATTGTAGCTGCACCCCTTAACCCTTTCTGCCCATCCCACACCCCACCTTTCCCCTGGTTGCCGTTAATCTGTTCTCTTTGTCTACATTTTTAAATTCCCCATGTGAGTTGATTCATACAGAGATTGTCCTTCTCTATCTGGCTTATTTTCACTTAACATAATTCCCTCAAGGTCCATCCATGATGCTGCAAATGGGACAATTTTATTCTTTTTTACAGCTAAGTAGTATTCCATTGTATATATATACCATATCCTCTTTATCCAACCATCAGTTGATGCATACTTAGGCTGCTTCCAAGTCTTGGTTATTGTAAATAATGCTGCAATGAACATTGGGATTCATGGGACTTTTGGAATTGCTGACTTCAAGCTCTTTGGATAGATACCCAGTAACGGGATGGCTGGGTCATATGGTATTTCTATTTTTAATTTTTTGAAGAATCTCCTTATTGTTTGCTTTCCCACCAGAAGCATATGAGGGTTCCTTTTTCTCCACAACCTCTCCAACATTTGTTGCTAGTTGTTTTGGTTATTTTTGTCATTCTAATGGGTGTAAGGTGATATGTTAGTGTAGTTTTGATTTGCATTTCCCTGACGATCAGTGATGATGAACATCTTTTCATGTGCCTATTGGCCATCTGTATATCTTCTTTGGAGAAATGTCTGTTCATGTCTCCTGCCCATATTTTGATCAGGTTGTTTGATTTTTTTTGTTGTTGAGTGGTGTGAGTTCTTTATATATTATGGCTATTAACCATTTGTCGGATGTTTGACTTGCAAATATTTTGTTCCCAGTTAGTGAGTAGTTTTTTTGTTTCAATCCTGTTTTCATTTGCCTTGAAGAAGCTCTTTAGTCTGATGAAGTCCCATTTATTTATTCTTTCTATTGTTTCCCTTGTCTGAGAACACATGGTGTCCGAAAAGATTCTTTTAATACTGATGTCAAAGAGGGTACTGCCTACGTTGTCTTCTAGAAGCCTTATGGTTTCAGGTCTTACCTTTAGGTCTTTGACCCATTTAGAGTTTATTTTCATGAATGGTGAAAAAGAATGGTCAATTTTCATTCTTTTACATGTGGCTTTGCAGTTTCCCCAGAACCATTTGTTGAAAAGACTTTCTTTTCTCCATTGTAGGCCCTCAGCTCCTTTGTTGAAGATTAGCTGTCCATAGATGTGTGTTTTTATTTCTGGGTTTTAATTCTCTTCCATTGATCTGTGCACCTGTTTTTGTACTGGTACCATGCTGTTTTGATTACTGTAGCTTTGTAGTATATTTTGAAGTCAGGGATTGTGACGGTTCCAGCTTTATTTTTGTTCCTCAGGATTGCTTTAGCAATTTGGGGTCTTTTGTTGCCCCATAGGAATTTTAGGATTCTTTGTAAAGAATATCATTGGGATTCTAATTGGGATTGCGTTGAATCTGTAGATTGCTTTAGGTGGAATGGGCATTTTAACTATATTTATTCTTCCAATCCATGTATATGGAATGTCTTTATATCTCTTTATGTCATCATCTGCTTCTTTTAGAAAAGACTTGTAGTTTTCGTGTATGGGTCTTTCACTTCCTTAGTTAAATTCACCCCAAGGTATTTTATTCTTTTTGTTTCCATTGTGAATGGTATTGTGTTCTTGAGTTCTTTTTCTGTTAGTTCATTATTAGAGTATAGAAATGCTACTGATTTATGTAAATTGATTCTATACCCTGGAACTTCGCTGTAGTTGTTGATTGTTTCTAAAAGTTTTCCAATGGATTCTTTGGGGTTGTCTATATACAAGAACATGTCGCCTGGAAACAGAGTTTCATTTCTTGCCTCCCTATTTGGATTCCTTTTATGCCTTTTTATTGCATAATTGCTCTGGCGAAAACCTCCAGTACTATGTTAAATAAGAGTGACAATAGAGGGCATCGTTGTCTTGCTCCTGTTTTCAGGGGGAAGGCGCTCAGTTTTTGCTAGTTGAGTGTGATGTTGGCTGTGGATTTGTAATATATGGCCTTTATTATGTTGAGGTAGTTCCCTTCTATCCCCATTTTGTTCAGAGTTTTTATAATAAATGGCTGTTGGATCTTGTCAAATGCTTTCTCTACATCTATTGAGATGATCATGTGGTTTTTATACTGCAATTTGTTGATGTGGTGTATCATGTTGATTAATTTGTGGCTGTTGAACCATCCCTGTGTCCCTGGTATGAATCCCACTTGATCATGATGTAGGATCCTTTTGATGAATTGTTGAATTCGGGTTGCCCAAATTTTGTTGAGAATTTTTGCATCTATGTTCATCAGCGATATTGGCCTTTAGTTCTCCTTTTTCGTGTTTTCCTTGTCAGGCTTTGGTATCAGTGGGATATTGGCCTCATAGAATGTGTTAGGAAGTGTTCCATCCTTTCTAATTTTTTGGAATAGCTGGAAAGGATAGGCATTAAATCCTCTCTGAAAGTTTGGTAGAATTCCCCAGGAAAGCCATCTGGTCCTGGGGTTTTATTCTTTGGGATGCTTTTGATTGCTGTTTCAACCTCTTTCCTTGTGATTGGTCTGTTCAAATTGTCTGCTTCTTCTTGAATGTGCTTTGGAAGGTTGTAGGAGTCCAAGAATTTATCCATTTCCTCTAGGTTATCCATTTGGTTGGCATATAATTCTTCGTCGTATTCTCTTATAATCCATTGTATTTCTGGAGAGTCTTGTTATTTCTCCTCTTTCATTTCTGATTTTGTTTATTTGAGATTTCTCTCTTTTTTTCATTTTAAGACTGGCTGGGGGTTTGTCAATTTTATTTATCTTCTCAAAGAACCAGCTCTTTGTTTCATTGATCCTTTCTACTGCCTTTTTTTGTTTCAATAGCATTTAGTTATGCTCTGATTTTTATTATTTCTCTCCTTCTGCTGACTTTGGGCTTTGTTTGTTCTTCTTTCTCTAATTCAGTTAGGTGTAGTTTAAGATTGCTTTTTTGGGATTTTTCTTGTTTGTTAACATATGCCTATATTGCAATGAATTTCCCTCTCAATACAGCTTTTGCTGTATCCCATATGGGTTGGTATGGCATGTTATCCTTTTAATTTTTCTCAAGATATATTTTAAATTCTTCTTTAATTTGATCAATGATCCATTGCTTGCTCAATAGCATATTGTTTACTCTCCACGTCTTTGTGCCTTTCTCAGCTTTTTTCTCGTAATTAATTTCTAGCTTCATAACACTATGATTAGAGAAGATGCTTATTATTTCAATTTTTTTAAATTTGTAGAGACTTGCCTTGTTTCCCAACATATAGTCTATCCTTGAGAATGTTCCATGAATGCTTGAGAAGAATGTGTATTCTGCTGTTTTGGTATGGAGTGTTCTATATATGTCTATTAAGTCCAACTGTTTTAGCTTTTCATTTACTTCCACTGTTTCCTTGTTTCTTTTCTGTCTGGATGATCTGTCCAATGATAGGAGTGGGGTGTTGAGGCTGCCTACTATTATTGTATTATTTTTGATATCTTCTTTTAGTTTTTTTTAATAGTTGCTTTATGAACTTTGGTGCTCCTCTGTTGGGTGCATAGATATTTATAAGTGTTATTGCTTCTTGATGAAGTGTCACTTTTATCATTATATATTGCCCCTCTATGTCTCTCTTTACCTGCCTTATCTTGAAATCTGTTTTGTGTGATATAAGCATTGCAACACCTACTTTCTTTTGTTTGCAATTAGCTTGGAGTATTGTCTTCCACCCCTTCACTCTAGCCTGTGTTTGTCCCTGGAGCTGAGGTGTGTTTACAGGAGGCAACAAATTTTTGGATCTTGCTCTTTAATCCATCTTGCCAATCTGTGTCTTTTTATTGGAGAGTCTAATCCATTTACATGGAGGGTGATTATTGATGCATGAGGGCTTAATCCTGTCATTCTGTCACTTGTTATCTGGTTTTCCTGTGTTACCTTTGTTTCTCGTCCTGTGTGTTTTAGTCTACCCATTGATTTCTGCAATTTCTTATGCTGGGTTTCTTAGCTTTTTCCTTATTTATGTTTTGTGGCTCTGTTCTGTTTTTTAGTTTAGTGGCTACCCTGAAGTTTGTATTCAGATTCTCATGCATAACATAGTCCATTTTCTGGTGGCCTCTTACTTCCTTAGCCTAAACTGATTCAGTCCATTTCCTCCTCCCTTCCTAAGTTATTTTCATCTCTTGTGTTGTGAGTTTGTGTTTAGATTGATAAGACTGTCTTTGTTTTTGGTGATTTCCTTCCCTTTATCCTAATTCTATAGTTGAATATTTGCTATCCTATCCTGATTCTATATATTTGGCTCCCTACTGTGAGTTTTGTGAATCCTTTCTCCCTTTTTTTCTTTTTTCTAATATGAGGGCCTTCTTGAGGATTTCATTTGGGGGAGTCTCGTGGCTATGATGTCCCTTAGGTTTTGTTTGTCTGGAAAAGATGTAATTACTCCCTCATATCTGAAGGCTATTTTTGATGGATAGAGTATTCTTGGCTGAAGATTTCTATCATTTAAAGTTTTGAATGTGTTATTCCAATCTCTCCTAGCTTGTAAAGTTTCTGTAGAGAAATCTGCTGAAAGTCTGATAGGGGTTCCTTTGTAGGTTATGTTCTTCTGCCTTGCTACCCTGAGTATTCTTTCGTTGTCCTTCGCTTTTGCCATTTTTACTACTATATGCCTTGCAGTAGGTCTTTTTACACTGACAAATCTAGGAGCTCTGAAAGCTTCCTCCACATGCATTTCTCTTTCAATCTGTGGATTTGGGAATTTCTCTGCTATTATTTCATTGAGCAACTTTCTGCTCCATTTTCCTTTTCCACGCCCTCAGAAATTCTGATGATTCTTAATTTGCCTTTCTCATTGAGTTGGCTATTTCTTAGAGATTTTCTTCAGTTTTCTTTGTTCTTAGTTCTCTTTCTTCCACTGTCTGGAGCCATTCAACCTGACTATCTTCAATTATGCTAATTTGCTCCTCTATGGTGTCTACATGGGCATTCAGGGAATCTGTATTCTGTTTTATCTGATCCATTGCATTTTCACCTCTAGTATTTCTGATTGATTCTTTATAGTTTCAATCTCTTTTGTGAAGTAACTCTGGAACTTGACTTGTTTCTCTATATTTCCCTTTACCTCATTCAGTTTATTAATGATAGCTATTCTGAATTCATTTTCTCTTAGTTTGCCTCTTTCCAAGTCTACTGGACATAATTCTGTGTTTTTGTTGTTTTCCTTCTTGTCTGGAGCTTTTATAAATTGCTGGATGTTAGAGGAACAGTTTTTACACATAATGCTATTATTTGGTTGCAGTTACAGCCTGTTGCCACTAGATGGGGGTCGAGAGCTATGTGTTCTGACATCTCCTCCTTCATCCAAGATGGCAGTGCACAGTGTGGGTTGGGGTAGGAGGGGCACTTTCTCTTGCACACTACCAGGATTCCAATCAGCTCTCGCTCTCTGGTTTCCTGGGGCCTTAGTTTGATGGATTCCCCTCAGGTGAAAGCTTTCCCCCATTAGAGGCTTTCTGTCTGGGCTGCACAGACCTGTGGGAGTCCTGGACAATCTGCCAGACACACGGCCCCTCCCCCACTCGTTCCCTCACGGAGCCTACTGCAGCAGCCATCCCAGTCTCTAGGGGTTGGAGTGAAGATCTCTCTTATTCCATTCCAGCTCCTCCAAGGGGAGCTCCAGCCTTTCTGCCCTCTGTCATTTGGCTGCTATGGGTCTCTGTCGATTTCTGTGCTATTAGGATTTTTTGTTAGAATGTGGTTGTTCCTTTTGGTTGTATTTTTGAGGGGAGAGAGTCCCTGGCGAACTCACTCTGCCATGATGCTGACAGCACACCCTTTTGCTTTGCTTTTTGAAAAAAAGGAACTTGAAGTAGGAAAACGTGACACCACTTGGACAATTTTCCACAACACTCTTGAAAATGAAGAAGTAAATGTTACCATCTTATATTAATGCCATTATAATTTGGTATTAATTAACCTCCTGACAATCTCCTTCATGTATTTTTTCCTGAGGCAGTAGATCAGTGGATTCAGCATGATGGTGAATGCCATGTAAAAGACAGAAGGCACCTTGACCATGAGCTGTGAACTTTTGGAATTAGGAACATAGTAGAGAATAGGATGTTCCCATGGAAAAAAGTAATAGCAGTCAGGTAGGAGGCACATGTGGAGAAGGCTTTGTGGTGGCCCTAAGTTGAAGACATCTTCCTGACAGTGATAAAAATTAACACTTAGGAAGAAAGAATGATCATCAGGCTGCTTATTTCGTTAAATATGTTAGAGACTAAATAATCTTTTGACTAATGTAAGGGTCAGAGTAAGACTCAGAGGTAAAGGCAGCATACTCACAAAGTTATTTATGGTATTAGTTGCTATGAATGATAATTCTGATAGAAAGCTGGTAAGGATCAGGGAAAAGACTGTACCTCAATAATATGATGCAGCCACCAACAAAAAAGAAAGTTCCTGGGACATTACAACTGTGTAGAGAAGAGGGTTACAAGCTGCCACAAATCGGTCATATGCCATCACTGCCAACACGAATGTTTCTGTTACCACAATATGCATGCAAAGAAGAACTGCATGATGCATCCTGTGAAGGAGATGGTTCTGTCTTCCACAACCAAGTTTTCTAGTAGTTTGGGTGTAACCATGGTGGAGTAACAGAAATCAACAAAGGATAAGTGGCTGAGAAAAAGGTACGTGGGGTTGTGGAGTTTGGGATTGGTCTTGATAACCATGATCATGCCCAGGTTCCCCAGCACAGTGACTTTGGATGGTTAAGAATAACAGGAACAGGGCACGTGGAGTTCTGGATATTCTAAAGAAACTGAGAGAATGAAAGTGACTTTTGCACTGTAGTTTTCTGGGTTCCTTGGACAAAATAGGAAAGTTGATTCACAGAAATGAGAAACAAAATTTGGATATGGCAGGGTAAAATGAGGAAATGTTGAGAGACTTAGTGATTATCTGTAAATAAGGTTCTTGAAAATACTTAGTTTTAACTGTTACATTATTTCAAAAGCTAGAATTTAGTAATATCACAATTATAGAGTGGTTATTAAATCTGTGCAAATGCAATAATAAAAGAATGAAGCTGAGAGAGGAAGAACAAGAATAGAGTTGGCCTTGTTATATTTCAAGTGATCGGACTCAGTGTCTTCATGAGAAGACTGGTCTAGTTTTTGCATGAATCTGAGTTTAGTTAAAATTCTTCTCTTGGGAGAAATACATATCATAAGTTTCTGCAATTTTTTTCCCTCCCTAACTCGTTTAACTATGAGAACTGAGAATTCAAAAAATAAGTAATGTCCCAGCAAAATAGTCATTACAACTTTTTCTACTATTGTAGCTATAAGTATTTCTGTGTTTCCCTTTCCAGTAACCTCCCAATACTCAGTCACACATTTCTCCCCCTATGTTTTAAGTATTTTCTGTGGAAGAATAAAGCACTTGATCAACCACATTTACCTAGTTATTGAAAATTGTAAAAATCTGTTATCCTTTCTTGGTGTATTGTAATATCAGGTGTTTAGAGAGATTTGTGGTAGAAATAAGCTTAATTATAATATGTCCAGACTATTTTTATTACCTTGGAGGCTTTTTCTATACTATCATCACTCGAAGGTGATTGTAGTGTATGTCACCACCTCCAAAGATGGCCGCTGCTTCTGAGTTATAATATTTTGTTTTTATTTGGTTAGGGATTTTCTTTCACTGAATTGGTTTCAATAGACATAAAGGTAATCCTTTCAATGCACTGTTTCCTTAGTTCCTTGACCTTCCAATAATTTTACCTCCACTTGTCTCATTTACCATGGTCATACTTTTAACTATCCTTTATCAATAATTATAAAACATCAAAAATGCCAATTTTATCCACATCTGTAACATGATACCTATTGTACTTATTTTTTATCATTTAATATTTTAACGTTGTGTGTTCCACAGTAAAATAAAGTTCATGAAAGAAAAGATGGGACACTAGAACAGAGTAAGTACTCTGTAACATTTATGAAATAAATGAATATATGAGTACATCAATGAGTGAACTCTAGGCATATAACATACATGTATTGTAGCAAAAGTTCATAATAGTACTAAGGAAGTTAGACTTTCCTGTAATATCAGCATCACACTGTAAACTCACAATGCACTGAGATACATCTTGAGTCCTGCAAAGACTCAAGGAATCAGATACTACTTCTAGGTGGCTGAACTAACAGGCTATCATGGAAGTTAGATTTACACATATGTTTGCCTCCTCCAAATGTTATTTGAACACATTATTTTCCTTTAAAGCTAAATAAAATAAGAATTGAATTAACTCACAAGTATACCAAATAATTTGACTTATTCATTTAGTAATGCATCTTTACTAAGATTAATGGTATCCAGGAATGTTCTGGATGAGAATTCAATTTTATTTAATAGAATAACAAACATGAAAAAACTAGTAACAGAAGTCGACAGTATATTACAATGAATGTTTCAGGGAAATGAATTTTCCTCTAATCTATCCCAAATAAACTCAGAGATCTCAGAGTGAAAAGGAGACCAGAAAGCTGAATCTTAACATCAAACTGTGTCACACATGTATGCCACCAGGACCTTAGGGATGTTAACCCTGGAGAACCTCACTGAAATCTTGCCTTGGAGACCAGAGATACAGCAATTAGATGAGGTAGTGAACCATGTCATATTTTCTTTGCATATAATTACTTCTAAATCTCAGGGAATAATTTCATTATGAACTTTAATCCATTGATCTATTAAAAATGTTGAACTAGAAAAAAATATTTTGTCTTTAAACACCAATAAAGTACATAAATGCACAGAAGAAAAATCAGCTATTGAGCAACAGTCCAGGGACAACTATTCTTAATCATTTTTGCATTTCTGGTTTTCTCTCTATATATTGATATATATTTATCAGTGTGTATCTGGATGTAAAACATATTCTAAGTATCATATTATAGATAAATTATGTATTATCATTTCTTTAACGTTGTGTTATAAGCTTCATTTTCTATAAAAACCATTAATTTTCTTAAGATAATACAATTTGCATTACTCTTCCAAATATGATTAAAATGCTATTCAATTCTTATATTAACTGTTAGAATTTTTAAAAAGTGGATATTTTATTTTTCAGTTTATAAAATGCATTTATAGGAAGGATAATGCATTATTTAAGAAGCTGCCACATCTTAAGATTTAAACATCTCAATCTCAGTGACTTGATTTAATAGAACATATGTCAGCAAACTTTTTCTGTAAAGAGCCACATAGTAAGTGTCTTAGGCTTTATGGGTCATATAGTCTCAATCCCAACTATTCAGTTCTACATGTTGTAGCACAGATGCAGCCATAGGAATACATAAATCAATAGGCTTGTTCCAATAAAATATATATTTTATATTTATATTTTGTATATTTTATTTATAAAAAGGCAGTGGGCCAGATTTGGTTTGTGAGCCATAGTTTCTCGTCCCATGCAATAGAAATTTATTTCTTGATTGTGCAAGGTCCAAAATTATTTCCAGATTAGTGGGAAGATGCCCTCTGAGTAGTGATACATGGACCTGGCCTCTTTCCAAATTGTGATTTATAGTAATGTGATTATTTTAAGGTAATTATACTATAGTGTAAAAAGTAATAATTTGTTTTGAAATATACTGCACTTTTTGCATGGGCCTTATGCACAAAGGGTCTTTGTTTTACTTTTTTTTTTACTTTAAACTTTTGTCAGGTATATTAAGGTTGCTCTTCAGACAATTGAATAACATCCAAGATTTTTTCTGATTGGCAGAATCACAATAAGGTTTTGAACTTTGGGCTGAACTATAAATTAAGATGGGATTGTAGGGACAAGAAAGAAAAACAAAAGACTTTTTAAGCAGAAGATAGTCTGCGCCATTGTAGAAATTTGGATGTTTATGTTCCTATCAATTAGAAGTAGAGTTTATGCAGGTAGTAGTATGAGATAAGCCTGGAAGATCAAGGAGCCAAATTGTGTACAAAATGTAGTTGGGATCAGTGTATGTTGTTGAACACTGTAATAGGGCTTTTGGCAACAGGACAAGGATGGAATAATGAAGAGTTTGTGGGTATAGAAAGCCATAGGTATTGTGAAAGAAATTGATTCAGTTTTAATATTATAATCAAGGAAGTCAATTTGACTGCATAAATAGATTATGTAAACAGAAAGAGGTAAGTCCCACTTTCATTTATTTTGGAAGGGAACATTATGTTTTGGACAGCATCTCATTGTGTAAGCCAGTGGTTCCCAATAACTATTAATAGTTGTATAGGTACCCTGCAATATCAAGTAATTAACAGCAAGAAGTATATATGTAACTAGAGCATCTAATTAGTCACTCAAGGTCCTGAAGATATCTGGAATACATAACAACAAAGGAGACTCTGACCAATGTCTTCAAATATTTCAAAGCTAAAATGTGAAAGAATGGCTGGCCTTGTTTTCTGTGTCTTCTTGAGAGAATTAATTCCACTAGATTAAAATCCAAAGGAAAACCAATTTCAGAATTAAAAAGAAAACTTTCTCTCCATAGTGTCCAAAAATAGAATAGTATGAATGACTTTTAGCATCCCTGTGTTGCTCAATTTCACTTATAGGATATAAGAAGGGGCTATAAAGATAAAAACTTTGATGTAAGTAAGAGGAAAGAGGTGGCTCTTGAGGAGAAATGTAGACAAAACACTAAAACTCCACGATGTCTCTCTGCATTTCCCATATTCTGCGATTAATCCTTATATTAGTAGAGAGCTCTAAGATCACTTCATTTTTCATGTTCTCAAAATACCCCTTGTTTTTAAATTATTTCTATCTTTCTCAAATCTGAGAAGTTATACCTATCTAACAGATTGGTTTAACTACCCTCTCAATGAAAACTATTATAGTGATTAAGTAGCATACTCTAACCTTCCTAACTAATAAGCATTTGGTTCAATGTAAGATTTATTAATTCTTGCCTGTAACTGAGAAGACCGTTCATGCAAGCATATATAAGTACATACGGATACCATACAATAAGAAGTGAGAAATTCAATTCTAAATAGCCTCCAAAATCCAGTATGATACATACATATATAGCTGGAGAAAGAGATATATAGTTATAGATATAGATATAGATATAGATATGGGTATAGATTTAGATAGATATATAGATATATATATACCTTTGAGAATGCAAAGTATAAAGTATATGCCCGTGAGCAGTGCTCTGTGTCTGGGATAACTCACAATTAAGGTGATTATAGGCAACTGTCTTCATATTTCTTTGATGTAAGCTGAGTCTCAAATCTGGCACATATTTCAGAAAATATTAAAGAGTTAATGTAAACCTGATAATAAATCTCTTACATCTCATTTTAGTATTATTTCTTATTACATAAGAGGCAATTTTTTTCAAGTTTATTCTAATTTGACATAACGCAAAAGACATATTGGTTTTACCTGCCCCCAACACTTCCAATTCAGCTCTCATCTATTTGTGGTCTCACTCTCAACCAAATTACATAGGAATTGGTAGAATTTTTTTCATAAGTTTCAGTAGTACAAAACCCTCTGGAAAATGGTAGCAGAGCATGAAGTTGTCTTTCCCTTACAAGTGATACAAATAGGGTAACCACTAGATGGCAGACTGACATCATATTTTAAATCAAGACAGTAGAATTTCAGTCTTAATTGCTTTGCAGACAGTAACAGAGAAAGAAATAGAAAATAAGATGTTCATAGTGTGAATATACATTGAAGATCATTTATTCCTCCCCCATTCCCTCCAGGGATAACGTAATACATCTGCAAAGGTGATAAATTATTGACCCAGTTCAAGCATCAACTCTTTTATTTTTATCTTGTTTTCCCATTTATTAGTGTTAAACTGAGAGTACTGTGTTGGCCCTTGGTAACTTACATGATCACACAGTTTGAGTAATAAAGAGCATTAACAGTTCATTTCAATACGTTTATAATAAGTAAATACACAAATAAAAAGGGGATTAATAATATATACAGATATTAGTATAAAGATGAACATCCTTACAAAAATACAAACCTTCCTAAAAGCAGAGCAAGAAGACAAACTAAATGGTGAAACGTCATTTATCTAGTTATATATAGACATGTGAGTATCACATATTCACATGCATATGCACACATGTATGCTTTAAAATATCATATACATGATCAAATATTGCAGAACCGAAACAGAACATATTGATTATATTAGCAGATTTAATGAAAAAGCTAAATTCAACATGGTTCTATATACATGAGGAATTCATAAGCAAAGAGATTCAGTCAAGTCAAAGAATAAGTTAGTGATTCCCAAATTAATTTCATTCTCACAGAAAATATTCTGAATGATTTGAGTCCTTTGACCTTTGCTGTGATTTGCTTTATGATTCAGCAAATGATCAATTGTGGTAAATTTTTTATGTGTACTAAAAAACATGTACATGCTGTTTTTGTTGCTAATTTTCTGTAAAAGTTAATTAGGTCAAATACGTCAATCATGTCATTCAGGACTTCTATGTCCTTAGACATTACAATACTTGCTTATTAATCAATTGGAGAAGTATGTCAAAGTCTTACATGGTGATAAAGAACTTATCTATTGTTTCTTATAGCTCTGGATTTTTCCTTTACCTACTTTGAATGTCTATTATCAAGTGTATGGATATTTGAATTGTAATCTCTTCTTAGTAGCATTCTATATCATTATGAAATAATCATCTTTATCTTTAGTAATTTTATTTTACTTAAAATATACTGTCATATTATTATAGCTGAATGAACTTTCTTTAAAGATATTTAGATTTGTACCTAGTTTTGTAATATTTAAAATAGATGAGCACATGCATAACTTACTACCCCGAAATTTACCCAGGTCTATACCTCACAGAAATATTTATGTTCACCAAACAATATAGCAAAATTCTTCATAATGCCAGTATTTGTAATACCTGAGAAGTAAAAAACAGAAACAAAAAAATTTAAAAAGCTATCAACATGCACAGATGTTACCTCAGAGTTAACCTTCCTGAAAAATAAATCAAAGTTTGAGGACTCACACTTAAGTTCAAAACTTAGTATAAAGCTAGAGTAATCAGATCTCATCAAGATGTCAGCGTAAGCAGACTGTGAACTCATTTCCTCCCAGGAGCATAACCAGGTTACAACTATTTTTGGAAAAATTACCATGGATAGAAAACTGAAAAACTGGATAAGAAGATTCCCCACAAGTGACAGTCTTGACTAAGGTGGGAGAGGCAGAATTTCCTGCTGGAGAGAAATAAAGCCACCTTTGGGAGCAGCGTTGTTTTCAGCTATCCAGTTGGGAGCCACCCTAAGGTCTACAGTCCTGCCTGGAGGAGTGAATTCCAGACCGGGGTTTGATACTGCTATAAGCATCCTTCAGACTCAGCACAACTGAGATGACAGCCTTACCATCTGCTGTCACTGGCTATTAACTGCAGTGGGGTTACTCGCAGAAAAGCTATTTGATGAAAGCCAAAATGAGCCAAGTCTTAAAGGGCCCATGCACAAACTCACCCATCTTGGCAACCTAAAATCACCAGAGAGAGGGCTAACAGTCCTTTGGTGAAAATAGAATCACCTGGTGGGCTGTGTGGGCATCTTGGTGAGAGGAGGAACCTCTCTGGAGACTGAGACATTGGTGGGGGTCATTGTTCTGACCTGGTCCAGCTGTGCTCACACAGACACCAGTGGATGCCGTTGAGGTTCTTCCCCTGGCATGTTAGCCCAGGGGTCTGCCAAACCCACTAGAGATCAGATTTAATCCAGTTTAGCCAGGGCAGTCAGCCGGCCCTAGGGACAGGCCCTGCCCAAAAGTAAGCCCTTTGGCTACTTGTCAGCCTGCATTGATGGGGTTCCTTGATCCTCTACAGGCAGGCAATGTGTCTGCTTCTGTGGGGCAGGGCCTGTATGACGACCAGGTAAACTGTGGGGGGCATTGGTGGAGAGGTAGTGGCCTCTGCAGTGGGGCACCAGAGTACACTCCAGGGTATTGGAAAGTGTGCACAGACCAGGACAGTATTGATGGTGTGTGAAGTCCTATGATGGGTGAGGCTTATCAGTGGCCAAAGACCTGTGCTTCACAAATAGCCATAAAAAGGATCAGTCCCACCATCTAAAGCCTGGACAAATTAAGTGCTCCTATGCCTAGGACCAGCCCCACTCAACTGCACTCCTGAGAGATCTGAAAACAGCCTAATAGGCCTGAGGCCTATAGCAAGTGTAAACCCCTGAGCCAACGAACCAGCTACACTGGGTACCTACCCAATTAGTAGGATAACTGCAGCAGGAGTGTGTTTTTAGACCTTGTAGCCAACAGTACTGAGGCTCCCCAAACTAGATTTACAAACAGCTGGCCATGGAAGCAAAGACTAGACTCCCTGGGTATCTGCCTTAAAGGCAATGTTGCCACAGCAGAAGGACACAAGTAGCCCACAAAGGGGTCACTCCTGGGTCTTTTGGACTGGTGATGAGGGGTAATGCATCTGTTACATAAGGCCACTTCTCGAAGATCAGGAGACGTAGCCAACTCACCTAATACATAGAAATAAGCACAGAGATAGAGGCATAATGAAGAGACAAAGGAATACATTCCAAACAAGGGAACAGGGCAAAATCCCAGAAAAAGGACTAAATGAAACAGAAATTAGCAATCTACCTGACAAAGAGTTCAAACAAAATCTCATAAGGGTGCTCACAGATATTGGGAGAAGACTGGATGAACACAGTGAACTCACCAACAAAGAACTGGAAAATATAAAAAAAGAACCAATCAGAAATGAAGAATACAATACTGAAAATGAAAAAGTCACTAGATGGACTCAATAGCAGAGTAGAGGATACAGAATAAAGGATTAATGAGCTAGATGAAAGACTAGAGGAAATCATCCAAGCTGAAGAGAAAAAAAAAAAAAAGAATTAGAATGAGAAAAGTCTAAAGGAATTCTGGGACAATAGCAAGTGCACTAACATTTGTATAATAGGTTTCCTGGAAGGAGAAGAGAGAGACAAAGGGGCAGAAAATTTATTTGAAGAAATAATAGATAAAAATTTTCCTAACCTATGGAAAGAAACAGACATCAAAGCACAGGAATCACAGAGAGCTCCAAACAAGATAAGCCCAAAGAGGCCCACAGCAAGACACATTATAATTAAAATTTCCAAAATTAAATGTAAAGAATCCTAAAAGCAGCAAGAGAAAAGCAGCAAGTGGCATACAAAGGAAAGTCCATAAGACTATCGGCTGATTTCTCAGCTGAGACCCTAGAGGCAAGAAGAGAATGGCATTATGTAATTAAAGGCTAAAAGGAAAAAAATATACAGCCGAGAATACTCTATCCATCAAGGTTGTCATTCAGAATTGAAGGAGAGATAAGGAGCTTCCAAGACAAGCAAAAATTGCAGGAATTTATCACGAAGAAACAGGTTCTACAAGGAATGCTGAAGGGACTTATTTAAGCAGGAAAGTGATGACCACAAATAGTGATAAAATATTATCCAAAAAAACCCTAAAAAAACTGACAATAAAATCATTGGTAAAGGTAGCAGATCAACCACCTGTGAAGATTAGATGAAGGTTAAAATACAAAAGTACTAAAATTACTTATTTCAAGGAGAAGAGGGTAATGGATAGACACACACAAAAGAAAAGATTAGATATGATTTCAAAAACATAAACTGTGGGAGGAAGGGAGTGAATAGTAGAGCTTTTAGAAAGAGATCAAGCAAAAGAGTCTATCAACATGACATAGACTGATATACACAGAATATTATATAGGATCTTCATGATAATCACAAATCAGGAAACTGTAATAAGTAACAAATAAGTAAGACAAAAGAAATCAAACATATTATTAAAGAAAGCCATCAAACCACAAGGGAAGAGAGCAAGAAAACAAGGAAGGAACAGAGAAGAACTACAGAACACCGAGAAAAAAACAAAGTAACAAAATGGCAATAAATACATATTTATCAATAGCTACATTAAATGTCAATGAACTAAATGCTCCAATTAAAAGGCATAAGATGGCTGATTGGATAAAAAACCAAGACCCATTTATATGCTGCCTACAAGAGACACACTTCAGACCTAAAGACACTCGCAAACTGAAAGTGGAAGGATGGAAAAAGATATTCTATACAAATGGCAAAGAAAGAAAGTGGCAGTAGAAATACATATATCAGACATAATAGACTAAAACAAACACTGTAACAAGAGACAAAGAAGGACAGTACACAATGATAAAGAGGACAATTCAACAAGAAAATATAACACTTGTAAATATCTATGCACCCAACATAGGAGCACCTAAATATATAAACCAATTATTAACAGACATAACAGGAGAAATAGACAGTGACACAATAATAGTAGGGGTTTTAACACTCCACTAACACCAATGGATACATCATGCAAACAGAAAATCAATAATGAAACACTGGCCTTAAATGACACATTTGACCAGATGGACTTAGTTGATATATATGGAATATTCCATTGAAAAAACACAGAATGCACATTCTTTTCAAATGAACATGGGACATTCTGCAGGACTGATCACATATTAGGCCACAAAACAAGTGTCTACAAACTGAAGAAGATCAAAACAATACATGCATCTTTTCTGATCACAAAGGTATGAAACTAGAAATCAACTACAGGAAGAAAACCAGAAAAGCCAAAAAATGTGGAGATTAAACAAAATGCTACTGAATAATGATGGGGTCAATGAAGAAATCAAAGGAGAAATAAAAAATTCCTGGAGACAAGTGAAAATGAAAATATGCCATGCCAAAATCTATGGGATACAGCAAAAGCAGTTCTAAGAGGGAAATTTATAGCAATTCAGGCTTACCCCCAAAAAGACATAAAATCCCAAATAAACAATCTAACAGTGCATCTAAAGGTACTCTAAAAAGAAGAACAAACAAATTGGAAAATCAGCAGAAGGACAGAAGTAACAAAAATCAGAGCAGACATTTTAATAAATATAACTTTTCATGGAATAATTTCTATATAATTTCTTAGAAGTCCAGAAAGACTACACGTCAATTCAGAAAAATTATTTTTTGTTCAGATTCTTCATGAACTACTTGCATAATGGATGATAGGTTTTTTCTAGTGACATATTATTCCTTCAAGATTATAGCACATTGTTTACTTCTCAAATTTTTCTTTAGTTAATATTTATTTCACATTGACTATATGCTGAGCACTGTATAAATCACCCACACACCCACCACCCCTTTTCTGCTGTCATTAGGAACCCTCTACTTTAGTAAGTTTTTTTTTTTTTTGTCAGGTAGTTTATTTTTGTCACATAATGAAAGGTCTAGGGCTTGACAACTGCTAATACTGGTCCAATTGTTCATTGTTATCCATGATGAAGCTCTAATATTCTTATGGCATTTTCCTAGTTGTGGCAGGATGGCTTCATCAGCTCCAACTATCATACCCACCATCAGGAAGAAAGAAAACAGGAGGGAATCTGTATAAGAAATGTAAAAACGTTCTTAAAAATATAGACAACTTCACTTGTGTCTGATTAGCCAGAATGGTAACATACAACAACCCTGGTTGGAATTTCTTGGAGAAGAAATTTGAGAATACAGGTTGGTTGGGCCAAGTAACCCATGAGGCTGTATTTTTGCCATACCCACATTATCTTCTTTTACATGTCTCTGTCATTGTTATTATCCTTCTCATTTTATATTTAAGGATAATCAAGGTCAAAGAATTTATATGGTGAACCCAAAATCATAGCACTGGAAAGAGGAACACTTGGGCTTTGAACCCATCTCCATCTTTCTCTGAACTCTAATCATTTCCACTTCATTAAAGACTCTCTCAGGATTCTTTGTGAAACACCAATAGTTGTAATTAAACCAGGTTTGGATGAATAAATGAATGAATAGCTTATTAATTTTGGTGCTTGTGCACATGACTCTACGTAAGAGAGAGTTCTGTTAAGGGCCCTTCTCAATCATGAAGATAAAATCCTTAGAGTCGGCTTTAGGAGATGGCTTGAAAGAGCTTTGTAGCCACCAGCCTGGGTACAAATTCCAGTTCTACCATTTACTAATATATGATTATGAATCCATCACTTAATCTCTCTGTGACTTAGAATTCTCATCTTTCTTTTCCACCCATTATCTCCAAGTCCAGTTATATATCATGGCCAAATTAATTGTCAAGAAGCACAGATTCGATTCTATCATTCCTCTACTCCAAAGCCATCAATAGATCTATGACAGACACTGTGAACTGGCTACTTTCCCTTAGCTTTGTTTATCAGAGAGGCAGGAAACGTAAAATACTCAAAATTCCTCAGCCTACTCTGTAGCTAGGAATGGCATGACATATTTCTACTGAGATGTAAATGAAAGTCTTTGGAGGGGCTGACCATTGCGTCCCTTTACCCTTAACCTTTCTTACTGCCTGTCACACAGTCATGAGGCTAGAGGCGGAGCAGCCATTTTACCATGAGCTAGTAAACATGAATTCAAAAGCCACCTGTGGATAATGACAGGGCGGAGCAAAAGGAAAGAATCTGGGTTGGCCATGGTATCACTGAGCCGTCATACCTACTTTGGACTGCCTGCCCCCTGACTTCTTGTTGCATAAGATTGATGAACTCCCTTCTAATTTAAAACATTTTCTGTTATATTTTTGTGTCATCTCAGGCTAAACGTATTCTTTTTTAAAATTCTTTTTACTATAGTAATGGTGGTTTATAACGTTATATACATTTCAGGTGTGCATTGTTATATATTTCCGTTTCTGTGTAGATTACAACATGTTCACAATCCAAAGACTGATTAGAATCCATCACCAAACACATATGCCTAATCACCCCTTTCATTCTCATGCCTCCGCCCTTACTCTCTGGTAAGCACCAATCCAATCTCTCTTTCTATGTGTTTGTTTGTTGTTGTTTATATTTTCTACTTATGAGTGAGATCATGTGGTATTTGACTTTCTCCCTCTGACTTATTTCACTTAGCGTAATACCTTCAAGGTCCATCCATGTTGTCAAAAATAGCAGGATTTCTTCATTTCTTATGGCTGAGTAGTATACCATTGTGTATATGTACCACATCTTCTTTATCCATTCATCCATTGATGGGCACTTATGTTGCTTCCAAGTCTTGGCTATTGTGAATAATGCTGCAATGAACATAGGGGTGCATATGTATTTATGCATTTGTGTTTTCAGGTTCTTTGGATAAATACCCAGCAGTGGAATACCTGGATAGCATGGTAGATCTATTTTTAATTTTCTGAGGAATCTCCACACAGTTTTCCATAGTGACGGCACCCGTTTGTACTCCTACCAGCAGTGTATGAGTGTTCCCTTCTCTCCACATCCTCTCCAACGCTTGTTTCCTGTATTGTTAATTGTAGTCATTCTGATGGGAGTGAGGTGATATCTCATTGTAGTTTTGATTTGCATTTCCTCGATGGTTAATGATGTCAACATCATTAACAGGCATCTTTTCATGTGCCTGTTGGCCATCTGTATATCTTCTTTGGAGAAATGTCTGTTCAGGTCTTTTGCCCATTTTTTAACTGGGTTGTTGGATTTTTGGCATTGAGATGTATGATCTCATATGCCAAATGTATCATCTCTCGTATGATATATGATTATCAGATATAAGATTTGCAAATATCTTCTCCCAATTGTTAGGTTGTCGTTTTGATTTGTTGATGGTTTCCTTTGCTGTGCAGAATCTTTTTAGTTTGGTGTAGCCCCATTTGTTTATTTATTCTATTTTTCCCTTGCACGGTGAGACATAATACTTAAAAGTATGCTGCTAAGACCAATGTGAAAGAACATACTTCATATGTATTCTCTTAGAATTTTAATAGTTTCAGGTCTTACATTCAAATCTTTAATCCATTTTAAGTTAATTTTTGTGTATGGGATAAGATGGTGGTCTTCACTCATTCTTCTGCATGTGGCTGTCCAGTTTTCCCAACACTATTTATTGATGACTTTCCTTCTCCATTGTATGTTCTTGTATACCTTGTCAAAATTTGGCTGTCCATATGTGTTTGGCCTTATTTCTGGGTTCTTGATTCTGTCCCATCGATCAGTGCTTGTTTTTCTGCCAGTAGCATGCTGTTTTGTTTCCTATAGCTTTACTTACTATAGCATATTTTTGAAACCAGAGAGTGTGAAACCTCCAGCTTTGTTCTTTTGTCTGAGGATTCCTTTGGCTAATCAGGGTCTTTTCTTGTTCCATATACATTTTAAGATTTGTTATTCTATTTCTCTGAAAAAGATTGTCAGAACTTTGATAGAGATTGTGTTGAATCTATAGATTGCTTTAGGAAGTATGGACATTTTAACTGTGTTAATACTTCCAATCCAAGAGCATGGAATATCTTTCCATTTCTTTGTGTATGCTTCAATTTCTTTTGACAACATTTTATAGTTTTCGCTGTACAGATCTTTTACCTCTTTGCTTAAGTTTTTTCCTAGGTATTTTATTTTTTTGTTGCAATTGTAAATGGGATTATATTCTTAATTTCTCTTTTTGCTACTTTGTTGTTAGTGTATATAAACACAACTGATTTTTGTATGTTGATGTTGTATCCTGCAACTTGACCATATTCATTTATTATTTCTGGAAGATTTTTAGTGGATTCGTTAGGGTTTTCTATATATAAAATCATGCTCTCTGCAAACAGTAACAGTTTATCTTCTTCCTTTCCAATTTAGATCCCTCTTATTTTTTTTTTTTTTCTTTCCCGATTGCTCTGGCTAGGACTTCCAATGCTTTGTTAAATGAAAATGGTGAAAAGGGGCCTCCTTGTCTGCCTCCTGTTCATAGAGGGATAGATTTCAATTTTTCTCCATTGAGAATGCTATTAGCTGTGGGTTTTTTATATATGGCCTTTATTATGTTGAGGCACTTTCCTTCTACACCTATTTTATTGAGAGTTTTATCTTAAATGGATGCTGTATCTTGTCACTTCTTTTTCAGTGTCTATTGAGAAGATCATGTGATTTTTATTCTCCATTTTTTAATATGGTGTATCACATTGATTGATTTGCAGGTGCTGAATCATCCTTGCATCCCTGGAGTAAATCCCACTTGGTCATGCTGTTTGGTCCTTTTAATGTATTGTTGTATTCAATTTGCTAGTATTTTCTTGAAGATTTTTGCATCAATATTCATCAGTGATATTGGCCTGTAGTTTTTGTGTGTGTGTGTTGTCCTTGTCTGCTTTTGGTATCAGGGTAATGTTGCCTTCATAGAATGAGGTAGAAAGCCTCTCCTCCTCTTCTGTTTTTTGGAAGAGTTTGAGAAAGATAGGTATTGCATCTTCTTTGAATGTTTGGTAGAATTCACCAGGGAAGCTGATGGTCATGCACTTTTAGTTTTGGCAAAGTTTTTGAGCATTGTTTCAATCTCCTTACTGGTAGTTGATGTATTCAAATTCTCTATTTCTTCTTGTTTCAGTTTTGGAAGATTTTATGATTCTAAGAACGTATACATTTCATCTAGATTATCCAATTTGTTGGCATATAGCTTTTTAAAGTATTCTCATAATCTTTTGTATTTCTGACATGTCTGTTTTAATTTCTCCTCTTCCTTTTCTGATTTTATTTATTTGATCCTTCTCTCTTTTTTTCACGCTAAGTCTAGTTAAAGATTTGTCAATTTTGTTTATCTTTCAAAGAACCAGCTCTTGGTTTCATTGATTGTTTTCCTGGGTTTTTTTTTTTTTTTTTTTAGTCATTATTTCATTTATTTCTGCTCTGATTTTTATTTCCTTCCTTCTATTGATTTTGGGCTTTATTTCTTCTTCTTTTTCCAGTTCCTTTGGGTGCACTGTTAGATTGTTTACTTGGAATTCTTTTTGTCTGTTGAAGTCGGCCTGTCTTGCTATAAACATTTCTCTTAGAACTCCTCTTGCCATATCCCATAGATTTTGTCATGTTGTAATTTCATTTGTGTCTAGGCATCTTTTGATTTCTCCTTTGATTTCTTCATTGAGGCAATCATTGTTAAATATCATTTTGTTTAATCTCCACATATTTGTGGCTTTTCTGATTTTCTTCCTGTAGATGATTCTAGTTTCATACGTTTGTGGTCAGAGAAGATGGTTGGTGTCTTTTCAGTCTTAAATTTATTGAGACATTTTTTGTGGCCCAATATTGAACAATACCAGAAAATGTTCCATGTGCATTTGAAAAGAATGTGTATTCTGTGGTTTTAGGAATGTTCTATATATATCTACTATGCTCATCTGGTCTAATGTGTCATTTAAAGCCAATGTTTCTTTATTGATTTTTGTTTGAGTGTTCTATCCCTTGGTGTAAGTCTAGTGATAATGTACCCTATTATTGTGCTACTGTCTATTTTTCTTTTATGTCTTTTAATAATTGCTCTAGGGCCCAGCCTGGTGGTACAGCAGTTTACACATTACACTTCAGCAGCCCAGGATTTGCCTGTTCATTATCTGAGTGCAGGCCTATGCACCGCTTGTCAATTCATGTTGTAGTAGTGTCTCATGTATAACGTAGAGGAAGAGGGGCACAGATGTTAGCTCAGGGCCAGTCTTACTCAGCAAAAAAGAGAATGGGCAGCAGGTGTTAGCTCAGGGCTAATCTTCCTCAAAAGAATAAATAAAAAAATAACTGCTTTATATATTTAGTTGCTCCTATGTTAGGTTTATAGATATTTACAAGTGTTATATCCTCTTTTTTGAATTGTTTCCTTCATCATTATGTAGTGCCCCTCTTTTTCTCTTGTTATAGTTTTTGTTTTAAAGCCCATTTTTTCTGATATACCTATTGCTACTTCAGCTTTATTTTCTTTGCTATTTGCATGGAGTATCTTTTTCTATCCCTACACTTTCAGTTTGTGAGTGTCTTTAGGTCCAAAGCGTGTCTCTTGCATGAAGCATAGATGTGGGCCTTGTTTTTTTTATCCAATTGTTCACCCTATGCCTTTTGATTGGAGCCCTTAGTTCATTGACATTTAAAGTAGCTATTGATAAATATGAACTTATTGCCATTTTGGTACATTCTTCTGTGTGTTTTACTAGTTCTTCTCTGTTCCTTTCTTATTGTCTTACTCTCTTCCCTAGGTGTTTGATGGTTTTCTTTAGTAATGTATTTGGCTTCCTTTCTCTTAATTATTTGTGCATATATTATAGGTTTCTGGTTTGTGATCACCATGGGTTTCATATATAAATAATCTACCTATATAGCAATCTATATTGAGTTGATGATCTCTTTAGTTTGAGCTCTTTTGTAAAAGTTCTACACTATAAGTCCCCTCCTCCCGGATGTTATGTTTTTATATCATATCTAACCTCTTATTTTGTGTGTGTATCCATTACCCTCTTATCATTGACAATAGGTAATTTTATGTACTTTTGTCTTTTGAGCTTTGTAGTATCTTCATAGGTGGTTTATCTTCTAACTTACTGGGGATTTTTTGCCTTTACCAGTGATTTTTATTCCCTTTTTTGATGATTTCCTTGTTCCTATTTGTGGTGTTCTCTTTCCCACTTAAATATATCCCTTTAGTTTCTGGTAAAACTTGTTTCCTGGTGATGAACTCCTTTAATTTTTGCTTGTCTGGCAAACTGTTTATCTCAACTTCCATTCTGAATGATAACCTTGCTTGGTAGATTGTTCATGTCTGCAGGCTTTTTCCCTTCAGCACTCTAAATATATTGTGCCACTTCCTCTAGTCTACAAATTTTCTGTGAAGAAGTCAGCTGATATTCTTATGGGGTTTTCTTTGTATGTCAATTGTTGCCTTTCTCATGTAGCATTTAGGATTCTCTCTTGATTTTAATTTTGGATATTTTAATCATAATCTTTATTGATTTGGACCTCTTTGGTTTTATCTTCTTTGGTGCTCTCTGTGCTTCCTTTACTTGGATGTCTCTGTCCTTCCTTAGGTTAAGAAAATTGTCAGCTACTATTTCTTCAAATAGATTCTCTGACCATTTTTCTCTCTCTTCTCCTTTTGGGACACCTATAATATGAATGTTAGTGTGCCTGATGTTGTTGCAGAGTTCCCTTAGAGTCTTCTCATTCTTTTGAATTCTTTTTTAATTTTATCTGTTCAACTTGGATGATTTCCTCTAATCTTTCTTCAAGCTCACTGGTCCCTTATCCTGTATCATCTACTCTGCTATTGAGTCCCTCTAGTGAATTTTTCATTTCCAGTATTGCATTCTTTACTTCTGATTTTTTTTTTATATTTTCCAATACTTTGTTCATGTTCTCACTGTGCTCACCCATTCTTCTCCCAAGATCAGGGAGCATCCTTATCACTTTTTTTTAACTCTTTGCCAGAGAGATTGTTTATTTCTCTTTCATTTAATTATTTTTCTGGAGTTTTGTCCTGTTGCCTTGTTCGGAATGTATTCCTGTGCTTCCTAATTTTGCTTCTTTCTCTGTGATTATATCTATGTATTATGTGGTTCCACTACATTTCTTGATCTTGCAGAAGTGACCTTATGTAGGAGACACTTTTTGAGGCCCAGTAGTGTGCTTCCCTCTTGTCATCAGTTCCAAATGTTTCATGAGTGGTCCCTGTGTGGGCTACATGTGTCTTTCTGTTGTGGAAGGGTTGCACTTAATGCAGGTGCCCATGGAGTCTAGCCTGTCCCCCTGACTGGCTGGTTGTAGGCTCAGGTCTATGTGGCTTCTATGAAAACTTGAATCAGTTTGCCAGGTTTGGGGGGGAGCCCCAGCACTATTAGCTGTGAGGTCTAATAGCACATTCCTGTTGCAGTTTTTTTTTTTTGTTGTTGTTGTTAAATGAACAGGCCCCCAGCTGGGCTGGTTGCAAGGCTCATGGGCTTTTAATTTCTGTAGACCTCAAGTCTGCAAGGTGATTGTC